>NW_023416320.1:45973958-46241458 GCF_014108235.1 Myotis myotis | reverse complement strand
AGCCCGGCCTGTGCCCTCTCACAGTCCGGGAGCCTCGCGGTGGATCACCCCTGCAGAGGGAGGCCCCACACACCTGCCACAGCACTGCCGCAGGGTAGCCTGGTCCTCCCTCTTTGGGGTGATCGTGGAGCCCCCCAAATTTATCAGCATGCCAGCCAGTGACCTGGGCCTCCCTCTGTGGGGCAATCATGGGGTGATGGCCGAGCCCCCGACTAATCACATCACATTACACCCGCCTTGGCTGGCCTGGCGCCAATGGGTGTCATAGCGTGGTCCCGGACAGTCATTCTGCTGTTTGACTATTCAGTCGATTTGCATATTATGCTTTTATTATTATAGATTGTGGATATTAGTCTTTTATCAGATATGTCCTTTGCAAACATTTTCTCCCATATTTCGTGGTATTTTTACTCATTATTTGTTTATCTGGATTGCAGCATTCATCTTTATGTTTTTAGTGCTACACATGTATCCCACACTAAAGAGCATTGTATACATGTTTGTTGAAAAAAATAAATCACAAATGTGGGAGTAAAAAGAAATAGGAAACCAGAGAAATCACTGAATAAGAGACACTAACAAACCCATAGAATATTTATCTTTCCTTATCAGAGAAGTGGAAACCAAGATAAGGAATTCCGTTGTGCTGTTCAGGAGGCAAACACTTAAAGTGGTTTTCACACTCAGTGCCATGAGACCGCGCTCTGCGAGGGGAGGGGACGGGGTCAGAGACCTTGTGGGAAGCACCTTCTATCGCTGCTGCTCACAGTAGCTCTGCTTCTCGGAATCCATCCTAGGGAAGGGGTCTCGGCACAGAAAGGGCCTCAGCAGGAAGACACCCACTCCTTAACCGCCAAAGGAATTCGGAGACCCAGATGTCCAATTTGGAGAATGGTTGGGGGAACTATGACACATCACCCAGATGGGGTATCAGTAAGACAGATAAAACAATTCTCAATAGTTACTTAGCCGCCTAAAAGGAGGATGGAACATGGCACTGATGATGTGCTTGTAATGACTCCAACACGTGTGCATCTGGAGAAAGACTAGAGAGATCGGGCACAAATGAAAACACTTGGTTAGGTAGTAATGTGGGCAGGTTTTAAAACTTACCTTTTACTGTTATAATGCTGTCCGATACACGGACATTATAAAAATCTCAGGGACATTTATATAAACTCACAAGTGAGAGAAAAATCTGAGGCCCTTGGTTACCCTCTGCGTCCTGAGGAGCACAGAGAGGCTGGAGGGCAGACCCTGAGCTGGCCCTGCTCTCCCTCGGCCTAGGCACTGTGGTCGCTGTGGACGAGAGCACGGCCTTCTCCTGGCCTGTGTGTGACCGGTGTGGCAGCCAGAGATTGGAACAGAGCCCAGAAGACAGGTAAGGGGCAGCTACCTGCCTGAAAGACCCCGAGGGGCGGCAGCCCAGTCCCAGGACCCCTCCTGCCTCCCTGCCCTGGGCAGCTCCCCCGCCAGGGCCCAGGCTGGGCAGGAGCTCCGCAGCAAAGCCCGTCTGCTGCGCTGCAAGGCACAGGCTGCAGACACGGTCTTCTCCTCACATGGGGGTTTTCTCCATGTTCCTGCAGCTCGTTATCTTGTAAAAGAGAAGCCAGGTTTGTCCTCAGTTGTTTTGTTATTAGGGGAAAAGCGAAAGCCAGGGTTCACATGAATAAAGAAGACTAACCTGGTGACTGGCACCTTGTCCTCCGTGGGGCACAGGCTTCCCAGAGACCAGGGGACAGGGGCCCAGCACCCGCTCCACCGCCCTCGGGAGGGTCTTTCTCCAGTCAGTTCTCTGGCCTCCCACGTGGACTTGTCACATGACAGATAGAAAGGGGCTCCTTACTTTCCTGCTTCGTAAGAAGCCCAGGGCAGATGTCTCCTTGGCACCTCCTGGCTGGATGGCATCATGTGTGAACGAGTGGTTGCTGGATCGTGCCTAAGAGACGAGCAGAGTGGGAACCACAGGTGGACTTGGCAGCAGGAAGGCGCGTAGATGCTGACGACTGAAAGCAGGTGTCCCGTCCAGCGGAGAGGAGGCCTGCCTGCCTCTCGCCGGGCACAGGGCTTCCCTTTGCTGGCGGGATGTTTGCTGTCCTCATGCTCAGCTGGATCAGCTGGATGAGGCGTCCTGCTGAGTGCCCTGCCGGTTCATGCCCACACGCATCAGCCAGAGGGGGAAGCTGACCTTTGTCCCTCAGCACAGGCCGAGCCCGGCTGCTGCGGCCTATTTCAGGAACTTGGTTTTGGAAAGTAAATCCCCTGCTATCTCAGCACTCATTCGTGTCCAGGAAAATGTCTGTCCACTGCTAGACGCTCATCTGCTTGTGTTCTGGCCCTGTCTTCCCTGTGTGCTTCCCAGCGACAGAGGCGCCTTTTCCTGTGCAGACTGCTCCCGCGTGGTCACCTCTCCTGGCCTCCGACGGCACCTCCAGGTCTTCCTGGCCTGCCCCGCGCGGCCCCAGTGCACAGTGAGGGTCAAGGTAGGAGCGTGTGCCCTCCGTCCCCCGCGGAGCTGCTCTGGCTCCCGGCCTGGGGCAGACTCGCACCCATTGCTCTTTCCCTGGGAAAAGGCGAAGGACTCACCCTCAGGAACGCAGTCTTTCCATGTCTGTGGCCTGACAAGCCACGTTTGACTTAAGGCTTTGAGATCGGAGCTACTAAGAGGAGGCAGTGGTTCCTGTCTTAACATGTTCGTCTCCAGGCGTGAGTGTCAGCACCAGCGCTCTCGCAGCCGGGAGCCCTAACCCAGCCATGTGACTGTCGTTGCAGCTGATGCAGAGCAGTATCGCCTCGATCCTGAGGTTCGCCGCCGGTGAGGACGGGGTAAGTGCCCTGAAGCCCCCAGCTAGCAGATCTCCCCCCGATACAGACCCCATGCCATGTGCTTCCCGCTCCGGCGGCCCCGCAGCACGCCTGCACGTGCTGAGTGCGAGACTGCTCTCATCACCGGCAGATGCCCCGTCTGCTAACACGTCTTTCCTTTCTGGGATCGGGGTTATTCCTGCTCAGCCTTACAGTAGAGTCGTGAATCTGACCCCCAGGCCTGGGATGATAGTAGAACAGGATTGAGATTTCAAGTCCCGCTGCCGTGGTTTCACATTAAGAGAACAGGATTGACTGAGATACACACCTTTGTGTCCCGTTTGAGTATTTATTAGTTCTGAGAGTCACTACAGTGTGACAGCGAAGTACTGCTCCTCCGAGAAAACCACCACCTGAACATACCTTGGGGCCAAGAGTTCTCTTCTGAGAGCGGCCTCACACAAGGAGGCTGTCCTGGAGGCGCCGCCTCTGGCCGCGGCCATGACAAGCACCGCAGTGGCCAGGGAGTTGCTGAGCCCAGAGGAGGGCACCGGGCTGACCACTGAGTGGTGCCAGGCACAGGCCCCTGGCCGGGGCCGGGGTCCACATCGAGGGGCAGACGGCCAGCTCAGGAGGTTACGGGGCCAGGAGACTGATAGTACAGAACTTCCTGACGGGCTCTCCCGGCCCAACTCCAGCTCTGATTCCAGCCGAATCAGGCTGATTTGGTCCATCCCGTGGAGGCTGCCCTCGGCCCGCCACCTGGTGCCCAGCCTCCTGTCCTCGAGTGGCGAGCAGCACCAGGAGGCGGAGCAGCGTCACGTTCTCGCATCTAAACTCTGAGTTTGGATTACGTTGGAATGTGGATCAGTCCCGAACAGAACCTTAAAGAATCACTGGTCTGACTACGGTTCCCGTGCGGATTTCAGGGTAGAGTCGCCTGTGGAGCTATACAAGGGTTTCTGGCTCCCTCCCCAGCATAAGCCCACCAGTCTGGGCCTGTCTCTTTAAAACAACTCAATGACACCCCCTCACTCCCCCCTTACCCCTGTGCTAAACAAGGGGTTGCAGTGCCAATAGGGGTTGGTGTTTAGACCAGGCTGCAGGAGGGCTTATAAACAAGTATTCCCTGGTCCTTTCAAAGTAGAGTGTAAGTAAGTAATTACAGTGGCCCAGGAACGGCTGTTGCTTTTCTCACGTTGCCTGTTTCATCTCCCTAACCACCCAGGGGGCAGGCTCCACACTTGACTGCAAGGGAAGCAAAGGGTTGCAGGGCTCACAGCCACTGTTTTGTCGGGTGCAGAGAGGCAGTCGCCAGCCCAGACTGGGGAGTGGGGTCGGGGAAATGGGCTCATCTGTGTGTCTGTTCTTAGTGAAGTCTGTGTGTTTAATGGGTGATGAGTTAGCAGCACCTCGTTGCCTCATCTTTGGGTGCTTGGGGGAGAGAAGAGGGGAAGAGGGAAGGGCGTGGTCCTGGGTACAGCCGGGATGGGAGGTTTCTAAGGCGGGGCTTTCAGTGGGCGCTAAAGAGAACAGAGCTGGGTTATCAGGGAAGTGGAGAGTGTTGGGGGAAGTGTTGGTAACACTCCTGCTTAAGAAGGACACATAGGAAAATGAACCAAACCCACAACCTAAACAAACCAACCCAGCAGCACTTGGGAGTGCTGCACAACTCACCTGCTGTTCCACCCAGACAGGCCCAGGTTCGCCTGCATTCTCCAGGCGGCCTCCGCGAGGCCTGCCTCCCACTCGGTCCTGCGGCTCCCCACCCAGTGGCCTGCCTCCTCCGGGTGGCCTCCAGGGATGGACGGCCACTCTCCATAGGAGCGGGGACAGGGGAGGCCTGTGGGAATGCTCTTCTCCATTGGTTTCCTTCTGATGGCGCCTCCCCCACATCAAACTCCGCAGTGGCAGTGCTCTCTCATGTAAAATCCTGAAAGAGCTCAAAAGAGCATGTGTGTGTACTTGAGTGTTCATGTGTTTGTCTCGTACAGCTGTGAGTGCTCGTGTACATGTGTGTGCTAGAGTGTGTGCATTGGATGAGGGGCGCCGGTTGTGATAGCTTCAGGTGCCAACGTTGCAGGTACTCTCAGAGCTGACACCAGGAAATAAGGCAAATGCCAAGCCTGAGGGGCATTTCAGTGAACTCGCCCCTACCCCCAGCGCTACTCACAGGGGGATCAGTGCTTTACATCTGACCCGGAAAACAGCTGGAGGAGGGTGATAAAAAGGACTGTGTGTGTGCCTGGCTGGTGTGGCTCTGGTGGTTGGAGCATCTGATTCCTGGTCAAGGCACACACCTAGCTTGCAGGTTTGATCCCTAGTCAGGGGGCTTATGGGAGGCAACAGGTCCATCTCTCTCTCCCCCCATCCCCTCTTTTCCCTCCCTCCTTCTCTCTCCCTCTTCCTATCTCTCTAAAAATCAATAAACATATCCTCAGGTGAGGATTTTTTTATTTAATTTTTTTTTTTTTTTTTTAAAAAGGACTTACGTGTAGACATCAGCCATGCGTTTTCCAGTCTGGATTCTATCTGTTTTCTGTGTGAATGCACATTTGCCAAAATCCAGAGAATCACATAGGACTTTCTATGGAACCATAACTCCATGCCCTGGAATGAAGGCACTGCCTCTGGGTAGGATACGTGAGTGTACGTGTTCTGCCTTCGCTTTAATGGGGTCCAGCTACAGGAGTGAGAGCAATGGGGTTGCTGTCCCTGTACATGTCGGTGCATTCACTGTAACACTGCAGTGACATGAAACTCGGACTTCGTTTCCTTAGCTTTCAGAAAAAGAAAAGTTAAAGGAAAAATATATGGTACCTTTTAAAAACAGAGACACATTTTACACATTCGCACATATACATTTATATGGGAGTACAGATGCATTTGTTGGTGTGTGTGATTTTTACCTACCTGTATTAATTGCCAGCAAATATAAAGTATGTGTAATTTAATCTTTGTTTATAAATTATAGTTGTTATTGAAGACGGTAGCTGCCAAACCTGACATTTTTTAAAGTGATTTTTTGCTGACTTTTTTCAAGTCAGAATTCCGTACTTTCACCCCAAGTAAAAGTGGAGGAATGCCTGGGCGTCTGTGTCACACACACACAGCATGCAAGGCGATTAAATGGCCAACAGAGAAATGGCTGCTGTCGTCTCCCTGCCCAGCCCGGGGTGGTGGCGGCCTCTGCACACCCTGTGCGCGCTGTCCGGACTGGCAACCTGGCAGCTCCGGTCACTGCCATCGCGGTGGCAGGCCCTTCGTGGCCTCGCAGTGGCCCTCAGTGAGTGACCGGGGATGGGCTTAAAGTTGACGTCTGTGTCACATAGGATCCCAAGTGCAGGCAGACCTTTGCCGCCATTGGTGTCAGATATTTTAGCTCCGTCACTTCCCAGCAGCTCTCCCTCCCGTCACTCCATTCGACCACTCTGTTGACCTTACACGAACTTTTACTGAGCAATGAAAACTCTTTACAGATCGCACTAGTATGTTAGGCATTGCCACCATGCCCGCCTCCTAGCAGAAGGAAGGGATCACACCCAGACTGATCCTGATATTTCCTGCTTCACAACAAACCATCTCACAGCTCAGTGGCCTGTGGGCAGGACGGGGTTCTGCCGGGACAGCTCATCTCGCTCCAGTGGGCGTCAGCTGGTGGCCAGAGGCTGGGCTGGAGCCCCAGAAGGCCTTCGGTCCCCCCTGGCTTTTGTGCTCCAATTGGCTGGGACCTGCCCGGGCTCCGGCCAGACACCCACACAGCACGTGTCTGGGTCCCCAGAGAGGCCGGCAGAGAGCGCCGGGCGCCTTTCCTGGCCACGCTTGGGACGAACTCAGTGCCCTGTCCACCGCTCTGTTCCAGAAAAGCGTCCCTGAGCCCAGCTTAGACCCGGTGAGGGCAGTGACGCTCACCTTCGATGGGAGGGCACCGAGAAGCACAGACATGTGCCTACTTTGTAAGACATGCTGAGCAAAGCCATTGTAGGGATCTGTCAAGTGTATCCCATGTATTTAGCCCACCTCGGCCTCAGAGAGAAATGTTCTGAGGTTTGATCTAGAGCAAGCATATTAAACTCGCAGGCCGCATGCCTCGTTTGTTTGGCCCGTGGTAGCCTCTGAGTTTGACATGCTTGATCTGGAGAGACTAATGAGAGCATACCACACCTTCCTAGTCTGTGTTTTCATCAAGAGATGAAAGCTGGCCAAGATGAACTGACCACCGAGATATTCATCAGAACGTGAATAAAAAGCTTCTTACAACACGCAGTGTGAGTCTAGAAGAAATAGTATCCCATTGAAGAGGGAAGTTTAGGGGCAAAATACCAGAGAATCCTTTGACCAGAAGTGTTGCTAGTTTGGGGAAGTGTCCCAAAGGAAGTGGGAGGCAGCTGCAAGCACGATGCGCGCCCAGCCCCAGCGTTCGCAGCTAATAAACAGGGCTCGTCCCCGTGCACGTCCTCCGCTCCTCTCCCAGGGCAGCCAGCCGGGAGAGGCTCATCGTTGCATCCACGAACAAACATCAGTAACATTTTAAATGCTCTTGTGTAAAAACACAGTTCTGTTTTCAGAAGAAAATTCGTTCCTTCACTTGCCATAATAAATCACAGCCCTTTTTTTCTTTTTTCTTTCTTACCAATGTTCTCAACTATTTGAAGTCGTGTTCTGTGTTGTTGGGAGCAAAACATGCAGGGCTATTTGCTGTAACCAGCATGCCTTTTATCCCTGCAGGGTTATGAAGTGAACAGCGTCATCGGAAAGGAGGTGGGGTGGCTAAATTGTTTTGTCCAGTCCATAACCACCCACCCGACCAGCTGCCTGGGATTGGAGGAGATCGAGCTTCTGGGAGAAAGGGCCTCTTCAGGCACCACTGGTTCTCCTGGGCGTCTGTGAAGGCCGGTGTGGCTGCCAGGGTGCTGCTGGTGGTTTGGTAGCTGTTAACTATGGGCAAAGTGAATGTATTTTATGATCTTGAAATGGAACTGACAATTTTTCTGGGGCACATGACAGTAAAATGGTTTTGTAAACTATAAATCAAAATACTTTTTTTCTATGTATTTTTATTACCTTCCTGCAAATTTAGGGACATAACTGTTAATAAAGCTTATGTAAGCTTGAGGTCTTCGTTTTGTATTTATTTACCTTAAGCAATAGTATTAATGTAGCAGGAGAAACTGTTCAATTGCAATTTTAAAGTTTTTACATTTTACCCTGATTCAACACGTTTTTCTTGTAGTTTTTGTTTTACCATTGCCCCAAAGCATACACTGCAAAGTTTAACCCTTTGTCCTATATTGTTATATTACTGTTCTGCTCCAATAAATGTCCAATCTAAGCATTTTGCACTTCAAGGGTTTTTGTTTGCCTTTCAGTATTTGGGGGAAATAGTTTAGAGAACTTTATCAGAGGTACAAAAATGTCCACCAAGTGTGAATGAGTTAACGAGTGTGATTATAGGGACACTGAACAGAGTGTAGTTAGCTCACTCCATAGCCAAGATCAGACTGAAGAGGGGTGGGCTGTTAACACTGCGTTGTTGGGAGAGATTTAAATTAACACCATGAATTTATTAGCTGTGGACACTAAAGGTCCTGTTTTCTCCCTTATAACGATATAGTCATGACGGGCCATCATTAATTACATAATATAGACGCAGTGCCCGACATAAAGAAAGGGTGCCTAGTGCCCGCGTTCACTGGGGGGAGGCAAAGGGCTTTATGTATTTGTCCAGATGACCCTCTGGGACATAACACTGTGGCTGCCCTTTCATCTACGTTACTATTGTGCACTCATGCGCACGTTGAAAATCTCCATGCCACTGTCCAGGAGACGGAGGAAAGTGAAAGCAGACCCACGAAGGCCAAGAACTCAGGCGTTTAGAATACCCCGAGCCTCCCTCAGCAGCCCACTCCGCTCAGGGAGCCCCCGGGTCAGCAGAAAGGGGGGCCGTTCCGTCCCCTCCCCAATCTGGTCCTGTGTTTGCAGCACCTTCCCCAGAACTTGGTAGCTTAACGCGAGTTTGGTCGCGCTTCGCTGAGCCTGGGCAAGTTCAACAAAACAGTCGGACGTAGATGTCGGCGTGTTTCCCAAGCAAAGCCGACCCTCTCCCTCCCGTACAAGCTCAGCGCCCTCGGGTGACACACCTGGGTCCGCGCCTCCCCGGCGCCGCGCTGCGCACCTGGGGCTGGAGCGCGCCTTCCCCGCGGGTCCTGGGGCCCCAGCGAGCAGGCGCCGCCGCGAACACAGGAAGCAGGGGCGGTTTCAAATACTTCTTTATTCTTACCATACTGTAAAAATTAATATAAAAAAGTGAGCGTGCTCAGTCTTTTCCTCTTAGCTACAACGCAAAGGACTGTCTTTAAAGTCTTTTTGTTTTCTTAAAAAAGTACCTTAGCTGCATCAACAGGAGAAAGATGTAGAAAAAGCTACCATATAAAAATAACTTAAGGGAAAATAAACAAGTACAGCTTCTCTCCAGGGTCAGTGGTGGCAAGTCCAGGCCGCGGCTCCCTTCCCCTCGCGTCCCCGAAACGGCGGCGCCGGCTGCGGCGGGCAGGGCGCGCTGGGCTCCGCGCGGCGGGTCTGAGGTGTCCCGGCGTCTCCCCGCGCCCCCGCCGGCCACGCGTCACCGGCCGTCGGCGGCCCCGGCCGGCAGGAAGGACGAGCCGGGCAGCTGCTTGAAGAACTGCCGGAGGCCGGCCAGGTCCCGCGTGAGCTGCTCCACGCGCTGGTGCAGCTTCTCGTTCTCGGCCGACAGCTCCACCAGCTTCTGCTGCATCTCCTGGTTGCGCCGCTTGGCCTTGTCGCGGCTCTTGCGCACCGCGATGTTGTTGCGCTCGCGCCGCTGCCGGTACTCGGGGCTGCCGCGGTCCGGGCCCCGCTTGCCGGCGCCCTTCTCCCGGGCCGGGCCGGGCGCGGGACTGGGCCCCGGGCTGCCCCGCGGCGGCTCGGGCGACGTGGGGGGCGTGGGCTGCGCGGCGGCCGCCAGGCTCACCACGGTCTGCGCGCAGACGGCCACCTGCGCGGGCAGCAGCGAGCCCGCGTCGCCGTCGCCCCAGTCGGGCTCGCGCTTGAGCGGCCGCGGGGCGGCGGGGCCCGGGCCGGCGGGGCGCGCGGGGTGGCCGGGCGGCGGCTCCGGGGCGCCCGCCGCGCCCGCCTTGTGGTTGCTGTTGAAGAGGTCGGCGAAGAGCTCGTCGTGGCACAGCTCCAGGGTGGGCACGGCGGCCATGGAGTCGATGTAGGCGCTGAAGTCGATGGCGCTCTCGTCGTCGTACATGGCGGGGGCCGCGGCGCCGGGCTCGCTGGCGCGGGCGGGCTTGCAGGTCCGGCCCGGCTCGTAGAAGGGCGCCGGCTCCGCGGGCCAGGGCGCGCCGCGCGCCGGGCCGTCCAGGCTGAAGAGGGCGGCGCTCATGGCGGCGTCGGCTGGGCTCCGAGGGCGAGCGCGAGCGCGGCTGTCACCCGGGGGCCGGCCGCCGCCTTTTCTAGCCGCGCGGACGCGCAGGCCCCGCCCCGGCTCCAGGCCGCGGGGCGCCCGGGGGCGCGGGGCGGGGAGCGGCGGGCGGCGGCCGGGGAGCCACCCCCGGAGCCGCCCCTTGAACCTTCGCCCGCCGCCGCCTCGCGGCCCCGGCTCCCCCCGCGCGGCGCTTCCTCCGCCCCCGCCCGGACCGGCCCGGGCCGTCCTGCTGGGAACGGCCCTCCCTCCGCCCGCGCGGGGCGCTCCCCGCTTCCTGTGGGTGGACGGCAGCTCCGCGTCCTTCCGAGCCCGCGCGGGGTCAGCACCGGCCCGGCCGTGGCGCGCGTCCCGGGCCGGTTCCCGTCGTCAGAGGCGGGAGGGGGCGGGCGGCCCGGCCGGAGGGCCGAGCAGGGACCCTGCAGGCGCGGGCGTCGCTCGGCCCCGCCGCGGCTGCTCCCTGGCCGCGGGGAGCGGGACGCAGCGCCGGCCGCCCCGTCGGCTGCAGCGCGAGGCCGGGCCGGGCCGGGACCGGTCGGCTCCGGACCCCACGAAGCCGCGAGGACCCGCGTTGCGGGCGCTCCCCGCTCCGGGCCGCGCACGGCCGCTCCTCTGAACTGAAGCAGTGCCATCTTGTGGCTCGTCTTCCTTCAGCCCGGATTTTATTTCAGCTTCTCTCTGTTCAGGTTCAGAGACGTTCTTCGAATCTGAAGCGGCTGGGCCTCGTGAGCAGAGGGAAGGGTTGCACTGGTACCTGGCGGGGTGGCGAGTCCGTAGCTCCTCACATTGGCAAATGCCCGAGAAGACGGTATGGACTGTCTTTGTTCGCCGAGTTCCTGCAGTTGGGGGCAGGCAGTTTTGTCGATTCCTTTTCTTAAATCACTGCCCCGCTCAGACCTGGGCGCCATCTCACACCGGTTCTGGGCTCAGGCTTCCCTCTCACCAGACGCTGGTCCAAACACCCAGTGGCGCGCACGCCGCTGCCCGAGCTCCTGCGTTCATCCCAGAGGCGAACTCCAGTGACACTGTGGGGTGTTCGATAGGGTTTCTAGAAGAACAAACACATGGCTTTAGAGTTACTCAGAGGGGCACATGATGCTGGTGTGATGCATTAATCGCCTGTGAAGGGTAGAGACCATGGATACATATAATGCGGGTTCATGCCCACCCAGGAAACGGCCTAGGACAAATTTCTTGGTTCTGTTTATGTAGGAAGCCCTAAAAACACTACAAAGCCTTCTCCAATTAATTAGGAAATGAAAAATTTATGTGGAAGAACCATATTCTCAAAAACAACTCAGTGAGATGATTAGTACATTCAGATATCAGAGTAAATATAAGTATTTTTGCTAAGATGAAGTTGAGCTTACAAGGAAATGCTATTGAAGAAAAACTGTTAGAATGCCCTTTGACATTTTGGGATTGAGCTTGAAAAAGATACTAAGCCTACATTTTCGTAATATATTAGCCAGTAATTAAGAATTTTCTTATCACCCAAACACTAATTTGAAAGAATATATGCACCCCTGTGTTTATTGCAGCATTATTTACATAGCCAAGATACAGAAGCAACTCAAGTGAATGAAAAAGTTGTGGTACACATGTTCAATGGACTATTACTCAGCCATGTATAGACCTAGAATATTATTCTAACTGAAATAAGTTAGAGTAAGAAAAATACCATATGATTTCACTATCTGTGGCATCTAAAGAACAGAACAAAAAACCAAAATTGAAGCAGACTCACAGAGAACAGACTGATGGTAGCCAGAGGAAAGGGGGTTGGGGGAGAGGTAGGAAGGTGAAGGGATTAAGAATACAAAATTGATTGTTTAAAAATAGTCACTGGGCCTTGGCTGGTGTCCTCAGTGGTTAGAGCATTGCCCATACACCGAAGGGCTGCAGGTTCCATCCCAGGCACCTGTGCGGCTCTGGTGCGGGAGGCAACCAATCGATGTCTGTCTCTCCATCCTCTCTCTCCCTCCCACTCTCTCTAAAAACCAACAGAACAAATATCCTCGGGTGAGGATTAACAGGAAAAAGTCATGTGGACGTAAAGCACAGCATAACGAATATAGTCAATAACATTTTAATAAGTATGGCTCCAGGAACTGCCAGGGAGAACACGTTGTAAAGTATGTGATTATCTAACCACATGCTGTACACTGACACTACAACAAAACAGCATTGAATGTAGACTGTAACTGAAAAATAAAATTTAAAAAATAAATAATTCCATTTACTATGAAGAATTTTCTTGCCTTTTCCAGAAAAGGGGGGAGGAGAGATTATAAATCCACAATAATGGATTTGTTATGACATTTGAGGGCAAATTAAAGACTTTTTTTAAAAAAATAATAAAGTTTAAAGTTTAGTTTCTGTGACAGTAGTTCCTAGTCACTTCTTTGAATGTCTCCACTAATAATTTATTCAAGATAAAGACAAAGTTGTTATTGAACATTTCTCATTGGTAGAGATCTGTTTCCAGTAATTATCTGACCCTTCTCTGGACCCTGGTGTTCTGAGTGGAGCTGTCACAAGGAGGAATCGGGTGAGGAAGCATTCCAGGTGGGAGCTTTGGACTTCCCTGTGTTTACAAGGACACTCCTATGCTGAGCTCAGCTGAGTTTCTAAACACCAGTCGTTAGAAGTTCACGCGGCTCAAAATGCTTAGAATGTGCTCTACCATCACTGAGCGCCCTCAGGGCTGGAAGAGACGACTCGGTCCCCTGCTCATTCATAACATGGTGACCACAGCACAGCTCTGATGTGGGGCCACTCTGGGTGCTCTGTATGGGGCAAGATCCTGGGCAGGAACAATCGTTCGAATCAAAGTCTCAAACGATGAAAGTGGTTTTTGAGCCATGCTATCGAAAGCAAAATGAAGTTTCAGGAAGAAAAATGCTGATTTTAGCACCCTCTCCCCAACTATCAGATTAGATACTTTCGTTAAACTTCTGCTTGGGGCTAATTTTAATTTTATGGTATGTTTCCATGTGTCTGTGTCAGACGATAGAAATGCAGTCTTTTTTAATAAACCTCATTCCTAATGTCTGAGTTTGAATAAAGGAAGACAAAGGTCGAAAATAATGAACCCAGTGGGTGTTGGGGTCACACATCCTTTGCACTGTGAGAGCCTGTGTGTTTTATTAAAAACTGGGTGAACATTTCTGCACTTACTCCAGCCTCTGAATCGAAGAGGCTGAGCCCCCAGACTACAAAGCAACCGGAGCTGAACACAGGTATTGGATTCTGTGGGCCAGGTGTCCAGCTTCCATATTCTTGCTCACCTTCCCATGAATAAAACACACAGGAGAAGCAATTGTCTTCCTAGCCCATATTCTTGTCAAGTGGCTTCCTCCTTCCCTTAGCTCACACCTGTCAGCCCTGCCTCCACCTCCTGCCACAGCCCAGGCACTTCCTGGGTGGCACTTGTCACACCTGTTCCCCCAGGAAGGGCACAGCAGGCTTGCACGTAGGAGTTCCCCCACCCAATCCATTCTCCAGGTGGCTGCCAAGAGTTCTTTGAAGAGGAAGGTTCTGTCGCTCTGTTCCATAAAATACTTGAGAGGTTCTTGGCCACAAGAATGGAGTTTCAGTTTTTAAGTGTGAGCCCTCGACTGCCCACTTCTTTACGAGTAAATCTGTTTCCTACCACAAGCAACAGAGGCCTGGCTCAACTCTGAATCCGCCCCCCCCCTCCGCCCCAGACCTACCTGGCCCCCGTTTGTGGTGGCGATGGTCCAGGTGAGAGCTCTTCCTCCCCTCGCCTATGTGGCTGGCAGGACCTTCCATCCGCCAGAGCCTTCATAAAATAGCTCCTCTCTGTTGCCTTCCATGACTTCAGCCACATTAATCATTTCCATATCGGGTTTCTCAGGACAATTCACCTCACATATTGCCAAATATCAAATGCGCATTTTTTCATATTCTGTTGAAGTTTGGATGCAATATTGGGATGCATATGCCAGTCACCATTGGCCACGGTGTCAATTACAACATCTGGTCTTGCCTGCATATGGGTGTAAGTGGATAGCAGTGAAACCCGAGGGATAATAGTGGGGAGCTCTCTTTTAAGAAATTCTGCATCACCAACTCTCTTGACCAAACAGAGAGCAGTACTGGGTATAAAACCCAAATATCAACAACTCTGAATTTAAAAGTGATTCAGAGGAGGGAGCCTCAAGATGGCAGCAGAGTAGGTGGAAGCTACACTCACCTCCTTTCATGACCAAACTGGAATTACAACTAAAATAAAGAGCAATCACCCTGAATGACCTACTGAAGACAAGCTGAGAAGCCTCGGACCGTGGATTTACAGAAGCGGCCGCATCGCGACTACTAGGAAGGTGACGATGCCAAGAGGACTGGCTCTGCTCCCACGGGTGGTGGATGAGGTTCCAGAGAGGCCTGGGGCCGAACCCCAAGCCAGGTTCCCCAGCCTAGAGCACGAGAGCCTGTGGAGGCAGCCCCCTAACACCCGGCTGTGAAACGCAGCAGGGCTTCTGTCCACCCGGGAGACTGAGGCTGGGAGTCTGTGGGAGACACAGGCAGCCTCTTAACGGGCCAAGGCACAACGTTTTGTACACAGCCACTCGCACTGGGCTCCGGCAGAGAGAGGGCAAGGGGGACTAGAATCACCTAGGGCAGTGGTCGGCTCGCGAGCCACATGCGGCTCTTTGGCCCCTTGAGTGTGGCTCTTCCACAAAATACCGACTTCTGCGCAAGGGCCACAAAGTTTCAATCGCACTGTACATGCGCGCCTGCACGTGGTATTTTGTGGAAGAGCCACACGCAAGGGGCCAAAGAGCCGCATGTGGCTTGCGAGCCGCAGTTTGCCGACCACTGACCTAGGGAAAGTCTACGAGTTGTTGCTCTGGGGAGGGAACTGTGCTGAGTCATTCTCCCATATCCAAGGTGCCATCTCTCTTGGGTGGAGTGTCCTTGTGGCATCAGCCTGAAGGAGAGCAATAGCCACACCCTCTGGGCTCCATCTGCCCGCCCCCCCATGTGGAGCTTGTGCCCTGCTGAGGAGTTAGCTGCTTTGGCCAGGCTGTCGGAGTCAGGGAGACTCACAGATGCTGGGACTGAATGGTCTGACTTTGGGGCAGAGGCCATTACCCCCTTTCCCTGCGAACCTGACTGGCACTTCCCACCATGAGAAATCCAACAGAACCACCAGCCCAGTTTCCCACAGATCCAACCAGCAGACTCCGGAGGCCCCACCTGCCTGAATCCTCGCGGCCTCACCTCCAAAGCCAGGACAAAACTCAGGAAGACTGAGTCCTGTCACTCTGGAGTGAGGTCCACACCCACCACCACCCTGAAGCCAGGCCAGCACCGGCCCTTGCAGGAAACCACTGGTCCCCTTCCCCCAAGTCTGCCAGCGGCTCTTTCAGTGACTGGGCCTGACAGGCTGCCAACAGGTAGAGGTGGTCTCAGGATGACTTGGGACTTTTGCTGACCTGCCCCTGGAACCAGTCCTGGGGGAAAAAGCTGACCGTGGTGTGCAGTTAGGTCCTTCCCATGTGCACCCAAGACCAGCAGAGACAGCCACAAACCATGGGTCACGTGTAGCTCCGAACAGGCTGTTCAGGGCGAGCCAAGCCACAGACAGCCTCTGACATTGGCCTGCACCAGTGCCTCCCCAGAGGGCCAGAACCCACACAGCCCGTGGCCAGCTTCACACAACATGAGAGCAGGACCGAATAAGCCTCACAAACAGCACATCCAACAGGAGGTCTCAGCAGCACCAGGACCTGCCGAGGCAAATTCTGCTTCGTGCGGTCACATCTGCCCAGCAGCCCGCACACCGTGGCCAGGGCCGAGCCTCACAGCCAGCCAGCCTGAGGGCCAATAACAACCAACAAACAAGTGTTGGAAAGAGTAGGGAGAAAAGGGAACAACTGCCGTGCGCTGTGGTGGGGATGCAGATTGGGACAGTCACTATGGAGAACAATATGAGTTACCTCAAAAAATGAAAAACGGAGCTGTCTTATGACCCAGCAATTCCACGTCAGGGAATACATCTGAAGACACCAGTGACACTAATTCAAAAGAATGTGTGCACCCCTATGTTCACTGCAGTGTTCTTTAAAATAGCCAAGATTTGGAAGTAGCCCAAGTGTCCGTCAGTCGATGAGTGAATGAAAAAACTCTGGTTCATTTACACGATGGAATATTAGCTGTTGAAGGAAATTTTACCACTTGAGACAGCATGGATGAACCTGGAGAGTATGATGCTAAGTGAAATAAGCCAATTAGAGAAAGACAAGTACCATATGATTTCACTTCTATGTGGAATCTAATGAGCAAAATAAACTAACAACGTGGAGACAGCGGTTGGCAAACTGCGGTTCGCGAGCCACATGCGGCTCTTTGGCCCCTTGAGTGTGGCTCTTCCACAAAATACCGACTTCTGCGCATGGGCCACAAAGTTTCAATCTCACTGTACATGCGTGCCCACACGTGGTATTTTGTGGAAGAGCCACACTCAAGGGGCCAAAGAGCCGCATGTGGCTCGCGAGCCACAGTTTGCTGACCACTGGGATAGGGCAATAAAATATTCTTAATATTATTCATATTTTCTTATAATCAGTAGAGATGTCTTATTTCCTGGTTTCCAAACCAAATATATTTTTAATGAGATTTATTCGAGTGACATTGGTTAGTAACATTATATTTCCAGTGTACAATTCTATAAAACATTATCTACATATTGCATTGTGTGATTTCCACCCAGTTTTAGTCTCCCTCGGTCACCATATATTTGACCCCCTTTACCCTCCTCCTGCTCCTCCAGCCCACTTCCCCTCTGCTAACCACCCTTCTGTTGTTTATGAGACAAATCAACTGTCTTCACTCAGCAAGTCACAGGGTTGAAGTTTGGACCACGGGTATGAGCCAGACATGCAGCCCCTAAGTGTGTAATGAGGACCTTTACTGTCCTGAGCGATTGCGCAAGTGCCTATGAACACTCTACTGTCACGGTTTCTGTTTTAGTACATGCTCATGGCTTCTACAGGAATTCCCAAGTGGATAGCTTTGAAATGGGACTCATACACACAGTCATCTGGTGACACTGAATTTTTTAAAAAAATATTTAATTATTGCCCTAACAGGTTTGGCTCAGTGGATAGAGCGTCAGCCTGCGGACTCAAGGGTCCCAGGTTCGATTCCGGCCAAGGGCATGTACCTTGGTTGCGGGCACATCCCCGGTAGGGAGGGTGCAGGAGGCAGCTGATCGATGTCTCTCTCTCATCAATGTTTCTAACTCTCTAATCCTCTCCCTTCCTCTCTGTAAAAAAATCAATAAGATATATTAAAAAATATATATATATATATATAAATTATTTATTATTTAAAGTATTATAAAAGTCTCCTCCCTCCCCATTGACCTCTCCCCGGCCACTCCCATCCCCCCGCCCCCAGCACATGCCCTGACCCCCCTACTGTTTGTTCATGGGTTATGCTCAGATGCATGCATACAAGTCCTTTGGTTGATCTCTTACGCCCTCAACCCCACCTCCCCTCATAGGATGGACAGTCTGTTCAATGCTTCTATGTCTCTGGATCTATTTTTGTTCATCAGTTTATGTTGTTCATTATATTCCACAAATGAGTGAGATCATGTGATATTTATCTTTCTCTGATTGGCTTATTTTGCTTAGCATAATGCTCTCCAGGTCCATCCATGCTGTTGTGAATGATAAGAGTTCCTTCTTTTTTATAGCAGCGTAGTATTCCACTGTGTAGATGTACCACGGGTTTTTAATCCACTCAACAGCTGATGGGCACTTAGGCTGCTTCTAAATATAAATGTTTTAAAAAAAACAATAAAAAGCTCAAGCCAATCTGAAAGTCTCAGGTGTGTGGAGGTATAAGAGGAGGCTGAGACTGAGTGGAAAGCCATTTTTGGATTTCATAATGTGATCTTGCTGTTCTAAAATGCATGTTTCCTCTCCAAATGAGGAGTCCATTTCCTATAGGGATTTGTTTTCCTGGAATTGCAATGCTGAGTGCTATCCCTACACCCAGACCTGGGATTGCTGAAGTTATCCTGAGTCTACCTTTCTTCCCACTGTGGAGCAGGTGGCAAAAGTGAGTGCTGAGACCAAGGTTTTTAAAAATATTTCTTTATTGATTTTAGAAAGAGAGGAGGGAGAGTGATAGAGAGATGGAAACATTGATGAGAGAGAAACATCAAATGCAATCATTTCTAAATATAATAAGCCACAGCTTTCTTTACCTGTTATTGTTCCTGTACCACTAATATAAGGTAACATATCAGTCATGCTGTCGGCTTTACACTCAGGCTTAGTGATGAGGCTTCTGGGTGTTTTTTCCAATATGCCATAATTACCAATGAGACACTGAATGGAATTTCACACTATACCATTTATTAAGATAGCTGCTTTGTCTAAGTCACAGCACTTGTAATGTCTCCGAGCCCTCACACCCAGGGCTCCCACCCTTCCCAAGTCCTGCCAAGGATGTTGGGGTCTGTTGCCTGGTCAATCAAGCACTTCACTTGAGCCTCTTCCGAAAGTCCACTCTCTGGTTCTTGGGCACGAACGTTGTGATCCTTGTTTCCTCGTGCGACAGCAACAAAGTCATCAAAGGCAGGTACCTTCTCATGGCCCAGAAGCAACTCATCACTGAAGAAATAGTAAACAAGTACAAAAGCATAAGCCACTCATTATTTTCCCTTTGTTGCCTGCATTCCTAGCTATTAAGCATTCCCTCTCATCACCGATAGAACGTTTCTGTTGCTCGTAACCTTGAAGTCAAGAGACTCAATTTGTAGAAAAATAGAACATGGACAATGCTGCTATTAATGTTTGTCTACAAGCTTTTGTGCTGGTACATGCTTTCATTTCTCTCGGGTGAATACTGAAGAGACAAACTGAAGACTCACATGGCAATTCTATGTTTAAATTTTTGATTAACTGCCAACTGCATTTTCCACAGCGGTTGCACCATTTTACCTTCCTACCAGCAACATACGAGGGCTCCAATTTCTCCACATCCTTGCCACCCTAGTTACATGTCATTACTTTTATTAGTGGGTGTGAAGTGGTATCTCTGATGACTAATGACGTTGAGCATTCATTGGAAAAATGAGGATACAGGGCTCACATCACAGGCTACATGTAAAGTTCTTAGCACTTTCTACAGTATGTAGTAATTCTTTAGGAAATGCTAGCAGATGGTGTTTTGTTTGTTTTTTCCCCACAAATGATAATCTTACCAAGTAATAACTGCTGGATTGGCACCTGTTAACTTTCTCTTAGCATAATGTATTTTCTGCCGGGGATACCAATTTTTTTCTGTTACATTTATTTCTCGAATCCACGATCCTCCTTTTTTCAGCATTTTCTGTTCAAAATTCTAAAGGAAAAGAACATGATTTTCTTTGCTTACTATAACAGTACATTTGATCACATCCAAACAGATAAAACAAGTCATGATCTTAAACTAAACAACTCTGTAACTGGGAGGAGCTCTATAGCTTTTTATGCAGATTCTAATGGTAGTAACACAATAGTGACAATGATCTTGAGGAATCATAGTCAGGTTTAAACATCACTCCTGCCCTAGCCGGTTTGGCTCAGTAGATAGAGTGTTGGCCTGTGGACTGAAGAGTCCTGGGTTCGATTCTGGTCAAGGGCACATGCCCAGGTTGCAGGCTCAATCCCCAGTGGGGGGTGTGCAGGAAGCAGCCAATCAGTGATTCTCTCTCATCATTGATGTTTCTCTCTCTCTCTCTCCCTTCCTTCCTCTCTGAAATCAATAAAAATGTATGTATTTTTAAAAATCACTCCCTATGTAAAGGGTGTCATTGCTAAGCTTCATTCTTTTGGGGCTGTGTTGTAAAGAACCCTTGAGATTTAAGAAAGTACTGTTTGTTTTTATGATCAAGGAAGACCTCATATGGAGCAGATTTTAAAATAAAAGTTGTCTCCAAGAGAAATCGAACCCACCATTAATGGGTTCATGCTTCCTCTCCTAGTTAGAAAGATACTCAATTGAAACAATAGCTTTGTCCAAATAAAGGTTATGTTTCTTATCTTATTTTCAAGCCAAATGATTTCCAACTGTTATTTTCGTGAAATGCTCTATAAAATCATGTAAATATTTCAGGAGACACATTTTGATGCATTTCCATCGTATCGATTACTAGCACATTATAATGCAAGTGGAAGTGCATATAAACCACCCTACTTTCCAGTCGAAGGAAGGTTCCTTTACAAACACGTCCATGGTGGTGGTGAGCAGGTCGGGGTGCAAACGGAAGGCTCTCAGTGCGTGCACCATGACGCTGTACATAACTCCTGTTTCTTTCATTGGTAACATCAGATTGATAAATTGGCGAGTTAGACGAAAAGGCATCAGCTCAGGGACTGGCAGAAACTAAAGAGAAAAACATACACACAAGGAACAGGATATATTCACTAGAAATCTCAAAGCAACAGGCACAAACAAAGCATCTTCCCGTAGTTACTGTTCACATTTAGTGAGAACGTGAACTCCACTTTTCTCAAAATCAGATCCACAGAGAGGAATGCACTGTGCCCACGAGTAACCAGCAGTCATCCCTGCGATGCCACCCCCTCCGTGCGCAGAGCCACGCAGCCTGCAGACTCCGAAGTGCGGCTTCCAACAGAGCTCAGTGCCGGAGAAAACACTGGCACCAGATCCCGCACAAGACATCCGACTCTGCAGCTTCATGAAACTCCCTTAGAGTCTTCCCTTTTTATCGGAGCACATTCTATTCTTAGTTCTGATCAGCCTGTCTTCACACCTTGTATAACCTGTCTGACCCAGGCTGAGAACATCCCTTTCTGCAAGAAAGTTAAATGAATGTTCATGATAAAGCTGACCCCACTGACCCAAAGCTGTCACTTCTTTGAAAACGGTCCATTGCCAGAGGGCATTACAAGGGCCTAAAACAACTGTAAATTAGCCAGAACAACGAGAGCGAGAGGAGCACACCTGCGTAGCTGATCCAAAGGCATGTCCAAAGTCAATTCCGATCATGCCGCCCGTCTCCATGTTCACCATGAAATTGTTCAGATGTCTGTCTCCGATGCCCAGAATCCAGTGGCTGATGCACATCAGAGCATGAGAGCTGGCAAAGTGGGAGCGGAGCGCCAGGAAGGCCTCCGGGCCGGCGCTCATCTTCAGAAAGGCGCGCCTGGGAGAGGGGACACAGCTGGGGTCTCTGCTGTGCTAACAGGCCTGGGAGAGGGGACACGGCTGGGGTCCTCACTGTGCTAACAGGCCTGGGAGAGGGGACACCGCTGGGGTCCCTGCTGTGCTAACAGGCCTGGGAGAGGGGACACGGCTGGGGTCCTCGCTGTGCTACCAGAGCCTGGGAGAGGGGACACTGCTGGGGTCCCCGCTGTACTAACAGGCCTGGGAGAGGGGACACCGCTGGGGTCCTCACTGTGCTAACAGGCCTGGGAGAGGGGACACCGCTGGGGTCCTCACTGTGCTAACAGGCCTGGGAGAGGGGACACCGCTGGGGCCCCCACTGTGCTAACAGGCCTGGGAGAGGGGACACCGCTGGGGTCCCCGCTGTGCTAATAGGCCTGGGAGAGGGGACACTGCTGGGGTCCCCGCTGTGCTAATAGGCCTGGGAGAGGGGACACTGCTGGGGTCCCAGCTGTGCTAACAGGCCTGGGAGAGGGGACACCGCTGGGGTCTCTGCTGTACTAACAGGCCTGGGAGAGGGGACACCGCTGGGGTCCTCGCTGTGCTAACAGGCCTGGGAGAGGGGACACGGCTGGGGTCCTCGCTGTGCTACCAGAGCATGGGAGAGGGGACACTGCTGGGGTCCCCGCTGTACTAACAGGCCTGGGAGAGGGGACACCGCTGGGGTCCTCACTGTGCTAACAGGCCTGGGAGAGGGGACACCGCTGGGGTCCCCGTTGTGCTAACAGGCCTGGGAGAGGGGACACCGCTGGGGCCCCCACTGTGCTAACAGGCCTGGGAGAGGGGACACCGCTGGGGTCCCCGCTGTGCTAACAGGCCTGGGAGAGGGGACACCGCTGGGGCCCCCACTGTGCTAACAGGCCTGGGAGAGGGGACACCGCTGGGGTCCCCGCTGTGCTAACAGGCCTGGGAGAGGGGACACTGCTGGGGTCCCCGCTGTGCTAATAGGCCTGGGAGAGGGGACACTGCTGGGGTCCCCGCTGTGCTAACAGGCCTGGGAGAGGGGACACTGCTGGGGTTCCCGCTGTGCTACCAGCACCTGGGAGAGGGGACACGGCTGGGGTCCCCGCTGTGCTAACAGGCCTGGGAGAGGGGACACGGCTGGGGCCCCCGCTGTGCTAACAGGTCTGGGAGAGGGGACACGGCTGGGGTCCCCGCTGTGCTAACAGGTCTGGGAGAGGGGACACCGCTGGGATCCCCGCTGTGCTAACAGGCCTGGGAGAGGGGACACCGCTGGGGTCCCCATTGTGCTACCAGGCCTGGGAGAGGGGACACCGCTGGGGTCCTCGCTGTGCTAACAGGCCTGGGAGAGGGGACACCGCTGGGATCCCCGCTGTGCTAATAGGCCTGGGAGAGGGGACACCGCTGGGGTCCCCGCTGTGCTAATAGGCCTGGGAGAGGGGACACCGCTGGGGTCCCCATTGTGCTAACAGGCCTGGGAGAGGGGACACTGCTGGGGTCCCCATTGTGCTAACAGGCCTAGGAGAGGGGACACTGCTGGGGTCCCCGCTGTGCTAACAGGCCTGGGAGAGGGGACACCCCTGGGGTCCCCACTGTGCTACCAGCGGGGGGGACAGTCAGAAGGATACTTACTTCAAGAGAGCAGCTGGTACTTTACTTTCTCTTTTCCTGAAAGATGTGACTGCTTCGGTACGACTAGCTCTCCTAAGATTTAACAATAGAAGATGTCTGATTAGAACAAACTTCTTGTGACGGACATTTAAAATTCTTTGTTTACATTGAAGCTCAGATATCAAGTAACTAGATTTTGATGATTTCTCTGAGGTAAAACTTTCTAAGGAACAAAATATATATGCAACTTTGAGAAGCACGAACTAGTTACAAAAAGGAAAATCAAAACACACTCACTTATACATCAGCATATAAGCGCCAGGGCCCTGCTTTCCCGACGTCTTTGCCAGCCAGTCTCTATATTCAAATGGTGGGGCTCGGGGATCACTAGCAAAGAGGAAAAAGGAGTCAGCACTGGGGAGATATTCAGCATTATATGCTTTTAGAGGCAAAGACCACAATGAATTCATTGAAAAACAGGGAAGAGGCAGGGAAAATAAATATGATTTTTAATCATCTACACTAATAAAAGAGAAAGATGCAAATTGACTGTACCTTCCCAATGCTCATCAGCCAATCAGGAGCGAGTATGCAAATTAACCCAACAGACATGGTGAGTTAATGTGCATACGCAGGTGCCGAGCGGCCAGGGGTGGGGCAGGATGCTTGCGTGGCAACGACGCAGGCGTTCCACACCGCCCCAGCCGCTCCGGCCTCTGGGCAGTGTGGGAAGGCGGAAAGGTGGCTCCGGGCCGGAGCAACGATGGTGCCGGCAGCCAGGGGAAGGAAGGCCCATTCCTGCATGAATCTTTGTGCATCGGGCCTCTAGTATTTAATATTAACACAACCCATGTTACTCTGGATCTAGAATTTCAATATATCATTATTTATCCTTAATTTCTGAAGAATCGAAGGTATTTCCTGTGTAAAAGTTTAAGTACAAAACAAAGAAATGCAATCATTTTTCCACTTCATACAGAGAGAACAAGATGACCTCAACATGAGTGTCTATGAGCTTGGCGTGCGGCTCTAGAAGGCCCGTCCTGGGAAAGCACCGTAACTACAGGGCGATGGGACTACACGCAACGGATTTAAAACAGGCAGCCAGGCGACACTGCCCACAATGCCACACACCGTTTGAAGACGGGTGATGTCTGTTCTTGTCGTTATTTAAGACCCTGCCTCACTCTTTCCCCTTTTCCAGTTTGCAGATACATATGAAATCCACACTAAGAACAAAGTATTTTCTTAGGAGACAATGGATGTGGATTGAATTGAATTTGAAAAGCTGTTTTCAATGCTTCTTAGGCAAAAGGCAGCATCGGGGCAGCTGGAAACAATGGGATGTTTGTATGGTTAGCCACTTTGGGGGTTGTGTCAAAAGTTTTAACAAGTTTTCCTAAAAAAACACCTAAAGATAGAATGATTTTGCAAAATATTGCTTAATAGTTCATCACTTGAGTTGAATCTTTTCTGAATTGCTACTAAGTTAGCTTCATAAATGGACACTCCATTTTCAACTAAATTCTCTCCTAGTTTCAACTGGGGTGAAAATCTTTAGTTTGGAAAAACTGTTAATATGTAAAGAAAAGATAGCAATGATGTTTAGTAAAGGGGGTTGGAAGTGCCTTGTTTTAAAAAGGTAGAGGAAAGTAGTCTAACAATTTCATATTGAAAAGCACTTTGAACTCTGCTGATACCTATGGTTGCCTTATGCACTTGACATCACTGCCCCCTCTTACAAAGGAGGCGTGGGAAGAGGGAAAGGTGAGTCCGAAACACTGCCCGTCAGTACCAGAGCAGCTGCGGAATTTCGGACTCTGGGAAGTACTGTTCGTCAGCTTTCCTGTCTTCAAGGCAGAGACGATTCCCGACGAAGGACTCAAATGATGGGAATTAAAAGCTGGTAGTCACTGTCCTATGTAGCAACTGTTACCCACAGGTAAGAGTTTGATCAAAATGATTAATTTTACAGAAACTGTTCCATACTTTCAGGAAGGAATGAGAGTACAATGAAGAAAAATAGGCCTGTTTCTTCTTCCTTCATTCTCTAGCTTGTCCTCAAAGCTAGTTAACTCCTACTTCAAAATGTGTTTCAATATTGTCCTTATTTTTCTTTACAGAAACAAAAAACAAAGAAAAAACCCTTCTGATAAGCTATCCCGCTTACATGCTGGGTGACCAAGGACAAGTTCTTAACCTTTCTGGCCCTCAGCTGCTTCATCTGCACAGAGCTAGTGACACTCACCTTACAGGCTTTTGTGAAAAAATAAATGACTTCATATACATTCAGAGCTGAGAGTAGTGCCTAGCACACAGAAGACGTTTAACGAAATGTCAGCTGCTCTTCTTATGTATTTGTTTTATTTCTTTCAAGATTTTCCCTTTTTTCCCAAAGCTAATACTTTTTTTTTTCTTTATTGTGGTAAAATATATGCAACTACTGCTTAGACTCCTCTTCACCTACCCAGAAGCACATTAAAGACGAGGCCAGGGTCGGCTGACAGCACCAATAGAAAGGGGCCCTGAAATGTGACTAGAAACATGGGGTGGAGGAAACGGAATTTGAAACAACTCTACTCAGGGAGAATGTCACGTCCGGGCGCAGCAGCGGGCTGGGGTGGACCAGGGCAGGGCTGGAGAAAGTACTGAGACCCCACGTTACCTTGTATAAGCTGCTTTCTCCTCTTGTGACATGTTACTCAAAAGAAGTTCCTTTAAGGTAAACGTATTTTCAATCCATTCAATTAATCCTAATCTGAAAAGGAGAATAAAAGGTTTATGAATACAAACCCAAACTGCTCTTTCTTTACTAAAAAAAAAGTTCTGTAGAATTAAAGCAAAACAGATTTTTTTTTCATGTCAATTATTCACTTACTTTCCCCGCATCAAGATAAAAATTATAGGTTTAGAGGTGTTTATTAGTTCTGGCTAGGTTTCTGTCTTTATGAAATCTAAAACACTAAATTGTCAAGTGACCTCTAACCCCAGGTGGTCTTACCTGGAGGTCATGGGGACGACGTGGTACGTCTGTAACTGCATGTTTCTCTGACTGCAGGCGGCATCTCGGGAGAGGATGACATTCATGACCTCAAAGAGCTGCTCGACGCGCTGGTCCTGCCGCAGATCTTCGCCCCCTTTCACCAGGAAAGGGTAGTCTCGCTCATCATGGCCTCGGATGATGATGCGCTTTGGTTTTCTGATAGAAGCCATTGTTTTCACCTTTAAAAATTAAGAAAATACTTTTAGGTGCAGTCTAAACACTGAGGGACCAGCACATCATATCACCATCAAAAGGGGAAAAGTGCCCAGCTGGTGTGGCTCATGGCTGAATATGAACCAGAGGTCAGGGTTCAATTCCTGGTCAGGGCACATGCCTGGGGTTGCGGGCTCGATCCTCAGTAGGGGGTGTGCCAGAGGCAGCCAATCAATGATTCTCTCTCATCACTGATGTTTCTACCTCTCTTTTCCTCTCCCTTCCTCTCTGAAATCAATAAAAATATATTTTTAAAAAGGTGGGGTGGGGAAAGTAAGGCGGGTTGGCACACATTGCTCAAAGAGAGATCTCTCTTTGAAGACAGGTGATATAGAGAAAAAAAGAGATAATCAAGGGTCAGTGAGATATTTCTGTTACCTGTTCACACCATACTATTGTACCCACATAATAATTCCATATTCCTGGTTAAAATAATTGCTAATAAATGTGGATGTCCTTAGCAACAAGCAATACACAACTTTCTACAATTACTTAAATTACATATATTTTATAATGGATACACATATATAGTTTACCCTTCAAGTTTATTATGTCCTTAAATATGATTGATATTAAAACATTGGAAACATTAAGAAATTCAGTAAAGAATAGGATCATAAAACTACATACATTTTAGACCAACACAGGAAGTTAATTGTCTTTTCTTGGGTACACATAAATATTCTCAAATGTGAAGAACTAAATGCCACATACTAACAATCCTAACTCTGGTGACTGGGGTCACAAACACTGGCACCTACCCGCTCATCAAACCCCGCGATCCGTGCGTGGTATTCTGGCATTGGCTTTCCTTTGCCATCATACTGACCTAAGACAACACAGAAAAGCCTTATTTAGATAGAGCTTGTTACAGATCCCCGTATTTTAAAACAGCTGCTGCCCTGGCTAGTGTGGCTCAGTAGTTGAGCATCGTCCCATGCACCAAAAGGCTGCCAGTTTGATTCCTGGTCAGGGTACAAGCCCAGGTTGTGGGCTTGATTCCTGGTCGGGGGTGTGCAGGAGACAGTCGATCCCTGTCTTGCTCTCACATCGGTGTTTCTCTCTCTTACTTTCTCTTCCTCTCTCTCTAAAAATCAATTTTAAAAAAACCTTGAAAAATAGTTGCGATCTAATTAAAGAGTTAACAAAATTTTTACTAAAAGTTTTTATTTAAAGAAAATGGATTTTAAAAAATCTGTTACAGGGGTAAACAAAAGTAGGTTTATAGTTGTGCAGTATGCAGTTTATTTTGTGTTATTATTTATTAATTATTGTATTATTTACTTGTATTACAACTAGAAACCTACTTTTGCCCAACCCTGCGTTTCTGAATTTGACTAAGGGAAGAACTTCAAACAGGAAAAATAATGCATGGGATAGAACACTGTTGTATTTAAGGAGAATCAAGCTGCACATTAGGAGGCTTATGTTTCAAATAATTTTCTTGAAACTGCCTGTATGTAATACATAGCTGCTAATAATAACAAAGAAAAGTATTTCTCCAAATGTTTTTTGTATCCAATGGATATAACCATATTAAAACATTTTTTTTTTTTGGTCTGTTGAATTCCAGGGTAAAGAACATGAAATGTACAAAAATTGTCTGAACAATGCTGTGTTCACATCTGACCGACTTGTCTTTATCCTCAATGTCACAATCCTTTTTCTCAAAGGTAAGTTGTTTCTCATTATCTTTTCACTTTGAATGGGTCCAGCATGTACACCCCAAGAAGTGATTTGCATTTATACCTATATTATATTTCTGAGGAAAAGGTATTCAGAAGTAAAGCATGGGGATGTTTAGAAGAAATTACATTATCATTATTATTAGATAGAAATCTGAACACTTGTCATAATCAGGAATATAAGAAAACTATAATCTAATTAGACATTGGATAAAGTACACCGATTCATAGTAACGATAAAAAATATGACAAGAATTTGATCCATCTGCTTTTGTGGCCGCTGCCCCTGTGGCCGCTGCCCCCACTGCTGCTCCTGCTGCTGCTGCAGCCCCAGCCAAGGCTGGAGCAAAGGAAGAGTCGGAGGAGTCAGAGGAGGATATGGGGTTTGGTCTCTTTGATTAATTACCAAAAAGCGACCAGCTCAGCCAACTCTATTTGAGAAACAAGGAAATAAAGCTTACTTCTCTTAAAAAAATAAAATTAAATTAAAAAAATAAAATAAAATAAATAAATAAAATAAAAATAACTGTCAAAATCCTGACATTACTTTAGAAATCAAAAGTTCCTGCTACAGCACTATTCTTCTTAAAGTAGCTTTGTCACTTCTGAAGGTTCGCTCACCAGGAATCTCCAGCTCATTTCTTAGGAATTCCACTCTGAAGTCACTCATCCAGGGTGAGCATTCTTTCAGGTTCCCAGGTGGCTTTGAGTCTTCGCGCATTTTTGAAAGCAGTGTGTTGGTAATGTCATTGAAGTCATGAAGCTTCATTCCAGGTAGCTTAGAACCTTGTTTCCCAAAGTGTTTATCAAATTCTTTTCCAAAAGCCTGAAATTAATAATAAATTATCTTAAATATTAATGTTTAAGGTAAATTTGAACATTGGAGATAGGACAGTTAGTGCAACTGCACAACTATTCAGGACCACATCTGCACAGAAGAGGCAGCAGGGAGAAAAAACCTGGATACATAGAGAAAGCACAGACCATTCTATAGGTGACAATTTTCATCTCCCAAATGCTAGGAACTTACAGAACGTTATCATTGCTTTTACCGAGGGCCCATGTGGGGCCTGATTTAGCCTTCATTCACTGGCTGGAACTGGGATTAGGGATCTGGTAGAAAAATACCGTTCTGATTTTTAAAAAAGATAAGATTATAAACCTCTGAATTTCATTGAATGACCTATATTACTAGGCTCCACACCATAACAAATCCTCCTCTGTCTCACAGTACTGCACTAACTGTCCATGTCACTCTATGGTTTTATAACCTAGCACGGCATGCTTTCAATTTATAATGCTCCAAGAACAGCTGAAAAGACCTGAATTTAATTCTTCAAACCCTGAGTGCCTGCTATTCGCTGGGCAGCAATTCTGCTGGTTCGGAGATACATGAATGCTGCTATAGTGGTAAGTTTCCCTCCCAAGTGGCAGGAGGGTGTTTGCTGGGGATTAAGAGAACCAGTTTTTCCTCTACTTCTACCATCTGGGGTAGGAATGGAACTCGGGCCCTGAGAACAGATGCTGTGTCTCTTCTGACAGGTGCTGTCATAGAAGAACCAAAAGCATTTTCTAAACAGCTGAGGAATTTGTCCACAATCCACATAGCGATGTGTCTCCAAGGAGCTCTAGGTCATGTGGCCAACGTATGAGATCTTAACTGAAGTTCTCATGAAGAACTTGGACACCTGGACACTGGGCAATGTGCAGAAGTACACACAGGAAAGTGGCCGTCCCACCTCTGCCTGCGCCGCCACACTCACCAGCTCGCTCCAAGGTGGAATGAGGGAGATGTTAGCTGTCACATGACTGATCACTGTGTTCACACACTGAACTTGGCTGGACATGCTGGCCACTGCCACACAGAAGTGGGAGGCCCTGATTTTCAGGGTGGCCTTGATAGTGAGGATTACAAGGGAGTCCTGCTTATTAAATGTGACTTTTCTCACTGATGCCGTCGTCGTCCACAAGGACTGGATTTGGAAATAGAAAGAAAATCACTAACCCAAGTGCCAGGAGACAGAGCAGGACAGACAGGAGGCCATACTGCTTGGTTCTCCGAGCACACAATCTCTGGTCACTGTGGGATCAAAGCCACCAGCTCATTTACTTGCTCTGTCCCTGGGCAGGAGAGGCAGGGGATGCTGTCCCGCCCAGTGATTCCACGTATGGGAACTGGGCAATGGCATCTTCCTGCTCCCGTTCACCCAGCATATCCTCTGTCAGCTTTCACTTGCTCGTAGGAAGGAGGGTGAGCAGAGTCGGAATGCTGGGACCCATGGCCGGGATGTGCCACCTGGCACGTTCTGCCCCTGGGGTCCTCGGAGCAGTCCGCTCAGTGCGCATGCATGATTTTATCTTGGCTTTTAGGAAATAAACCCCTTGTCACATGCAGCAATGACAGTCCTGTATATTCTTACATTTATTCAGACCTTTAAGTAAAACTACCTTAAGTAGGAATGACCCGCCAAAATCCATCTCTACTTACCGAAACTATACCATTCATGCATCTAATTAAAGATGCCTATTTCACACCCAACGGTAGTATAGGTAGTGAAAAGAAAAGATGAATAAGATGAAAATCTCTGTCCACAAGTCTAATTTGGGAGGCATAAATTAAAGAATTAAAGATAAATATGGCCCTAGCCGGTTTGGCTCAGCCTGTGCACTGAAGGGTCCCAGGTTCAATTCTGGTCAAGGACACATACCTGGGTTATGGGCTCAATCCCTACTAGAGGGGCGTGCTAGAGGCAGCCAATCAATGGTTCTCTCTTGTAATTGATGTTTCTGTCTCTCTCTCTCCCTCTACTTTCCTTTCTGAAATCAATAAAAAAATGTATTTTTTTTTAAAAAAGATAAATATAGTTTCCTATTCCTGAGGATTTTGCCAAAAGAACCTGTACACTGATGTTCACAGCAGCACTATTCATAAGAACTAAGAAGTGGAAAGAAAACCAAATGTCCATCAGTTGATGAAAGGATAAACAAAACGAGACAAAAAGTGGAATAATATTCAGCAATAAAACAGAGTGAAGTATTGCCCAGCTCGTTTGGCTCAATGGATAGAGCATCAGCCTGTGGACTGAAGGGGCCCGGGTTTGATTCTGGTCAAGGGCACATGCCCGGGTTACGGGCTTGATCCCCAGTAGGGGTGTGCAGGAGGCAGCCAATCATTGATTCTCTCTCATCATTGATGTTTCTATCTCTCTCTCCCTTTCCCTTCCTCTCTGAAATCATAAAAATATATTAAAAATAAAATAAAAAAGGAGTGAAGTGCTGGCACATGCTGCAACATGGACGATGCTAAGAGATGTGCGTGTAGGTGCTTCAGGCAGCAGGGAGGAAGGAACACCTAACTCTGGGGACAGCCAGGAGAAGGAGGTTCAGGGACGGGCTCTGAAGGAGAAATGCTGCAAAGACACATCTGCCAGGGTGAGCTATCCAGCTGGACGGGGCCAGCAGAGAAACTCATGTAGAGGGAGCAGCAAGCACAAGGCATGTGGTGTGGAATCTGGACACAGCAAGGCTCTCTGATCTCCACTTGTTCTAAGAGGATTTTGCTGATTCACTCCAAACTGAGGTGAGAAGATTCTCTTTCTTTCAACTCGAAAACAACTTTGAAAATAGGTCTCATGTATCACATTTGTCCTCAGGCTACAGTTCTTTACATACAGTATCTACCAACAATTCCTTTGAATTCAGAAACTGGGTCAATCTTCTCTTTCTATCTCCTATAGCACCCAGTAGAGTGCCTTGAACAGAGATAAGTGCTCACCAATAGTTAACCTATATAAAATACAAATATTTATTGATCCAATATTCAAACCATTCTGAGAATTAAAAAGATTAAATACATGTAACCTTCATATCTAAGAATCTGAGCATGAAGAACACAATGTAATAAAACCCCCAAGATTTTACCTATTGACCCCCTTTGTTCTTTATGACCTAGAAATACGCCATTAATATTTCAGAGAAAGCATCAGATCTAAGACAGTTTACAAATTCAACAGACATTTTAAAACCAGAATTGCTAACAAACCAGCAACCATAAGTATTGATCTTCACAATGATTCTATCATACAGGCAGGCTGCCATTACCCATACCTGAATAAACTTCCTTCTAAAAGCGCCAACGCCTGGAGCCTTTGAGTCTCCCAAGGCTGCATACATTCTTTCATACATCTTTTCAATGGTTTTTTTATTTACGGGGTTTTTTGTTAATTCAACTTTGATATCCTCAGTCCAGTCCTGTGCAGGGGGGAAAAAAAAGAAAGAAAAATCAAACTAGATTGTAAGTAGATTTTATCTAAGTTCTATGTTTTATGTGTTAGAAGATGTAATATTACCTTAAAGATCATTTCTGGATTAGAGAGTTGTTCTAGGGCATTAATAAAATCTTGAACCACTCCTCCTTGATCCAACTTAATTTTAATCCTATAAAAAATTACCAAGTTTAGGTAATCAAACATCTTCCATAGATCAAGGCCTGTAATTTATACTTATTTTTACTTATATATAAAACTTTATATAACCAAAGAAGAAGCAATTTACATATTCTATCTAATATTAGGTAAAGAACAAAGTCCCCTCTTATCCACAATTTCTGTGGTATCAGTTACTGGGGGTTAACAGTGGTCCAAAAATATTAAGTGGGAAAATGCAGAAACAAACAAATCATACATTTTACATTGCATGGCATTCTGGTGGTGATGAAATCTGGTGCTGTCCCACCTGGAACATGAATCATCTCTTTGTCCAGGATATTCACCCCATTTCATCTCATCACTGAGGCACTGTATCATCTCACATTATCACCAGAAAGGTGAATACAGTACAATAACATATTTGTGAGAGACCACATTCACATAACATTTGTTACAGTGTGTTATTATAATTGTTGTTTCATTATTATTGTTGTCAATCACTTACTGCACCTAATTTATAAATTAAACTTTATTATAGGTATGTGTCTATAGGACAAAACAAAGCATACACAGGGTTTGGCATAATTGCAATTTCAGGCATCCACTGAGGGTCTTGGAACATATCCCTCGTGAATAAAGGAGGACCCCTGCATTCTATAAAGAGGTGAGATTCTTAGATAAAGTAAAATTAAATTTTCTCTCAAATAATGTCAACATTTTGATGTATACAATTTGATACATACAATTCTGAGGTTATGTTATGAAAGAAAAGGCCACTTTCTCGACAAATTTTTAAAACTTTTTCCTTTCTTTCTTTTAGAATAGTTAATCATGTTGCAGCTGACTGTGCTGAGAGGCCATGGGGTGGGGCACCAGCAGGGCAGGTGGCGTGTGCCGAGCCAACCCATTGACAAACCGTGATAAAAGCTATGCCTAACTCTATTGTCTTCTCAGAAACAAACACTAAATAATATAGCAGATCAGCTCCTAACAACAAAAAAGACATCCCCTTTTTGATAGGGAATGTCTACTAAGATACCATGCTTTATAACATATTCTTGCAAAAGCATTACACCATTTCTAGTTGTATCTCCACTTACAATCAACTGAAGAAGCGAAAGGAATGACACTTCAGACACCTACTGAGTCCTAATTAAGAAGCGGGGCTTCCTGGATATTTTCAATTAAAGAAGAATTTCAAGAACTAATTTCAAAAAGCATTTCATCTAGCCTGTTTCAACCAACAGATTGCTATTAGCATAAGGGTAGAATGTTCCATGAATCGTACTCTAAAAGGAAATGTATTTTTAAAAAGATATTCTAACGAACAGCATACCCAGGGTAGATACATTTAACAGAGATACCTAAGATGTTCTAGTCTTCAGTGAAAGCTCTAATGAATTTGAAGACAAATGTAAGCTTCCATGTGTTTGCTTTTACCATACACATTGTTTATAAACTGTAATATTTAACTACAGCAGAAATCAGCCCAAGTTCTCTGCAATGTCACCTTGCCACAAACTCCTTATTCTTACGACCAGCAGAAGTATCTCTGAAGGAATAGCTTTCACTGCTTATTATGAACGGGTAGACGATGGCCTGGGGGTAGTTGTCAGCGATCGCTTCCACCGTGTGCTGGACGGCCACGGCCTCCTCCTTGTCCAGTAAGGCCAGCATGTGGCTGATCCAGCCAATGAACTGCCAGCAAGGAATGGAAGAAATCTAAAACACAGAGAGCTGCAACTTAATGATGAATAAAAACTAAACATTTCGTTATAAAAGCAATGTGTCCAATATAAAAAGTACATATATTTATAATCAGAAGTATCAAAACAGACCAATATAAAATACAGTCTTCTCTCCCTCAGCTCTCTCAATTCCTGTTCCACTGTGAACCATGCAATTCTTCCAGACATGTTCTAGGTATGTACACACATATCCTCTCCTCACAAGACTGGAATCATACTGTTGCTGGTTTTTCTTAGACAAATTTACCTCATTCCTTTTAACGGCAACATAGTATTCCATTTCATTTAACTACTGCCCTAAAATGAATTTTTAGGGTATTTTCTAATTTTTTCTATTACAGATAATGCTACAGTGGACATCCCTATTGTATGTGTCCTATATACCAATAGGATAAATTCCTACAAGTAAAATTACTGTGTGAACATTAACAACTGTAAAAAACATTGCTAGATCTCTCTCCAAAAAGACTTTTCCAATCTGCACTTCTGAAAGTGAATTCTGCCAGTACCATGCTGTTTTGATCACTATGGCCCAGGTGGAGGCTGAAAATATCAGGGGGAACTCTTTGTAAAGTATATGATTGTCTAACCACTACGCTGTATGCCTGGAACTAACATAAAATATTACTGAATGTAAACTGCTCTGAAAAAAACTTTGGACACAACCAATTTTTTAAAAATTCATTATCAATCTGAGAAGGGAAAATCTAATTTTAATTTTCATGTTTCATTATTAATGAGGCAAATCAGCTCCTAACAACAAAAAAGACATCCCCTTTTTGATAGGGAATGTCTACTAAGATACCATGCTTTATAACATATTCTTGCAAAAGCATTACACCATTACTAGTTGTATCTCCACTTACAATCAACTGAAGAAGCGAAAGGAATGACACTTCAGACACAAAGCTTTTAAGTAAACAGCCTGTTTATGTGTGCTGCCTACAATAATCACGTGTGCATTCCCGTTAACCATTCCCGACTGGTCTATTTGTTGTGTAGAGTGTAGACCTCAACCCTGTCTCTAATATGCACTGAAAATATTTTTCTCCCAGTTTTTTAAACTTTGTATATGTAATATTTTCTTTTCCTGCGTAGAAGTATCAAATTATTTTTCTTTATGGCTTCTGGTTTTTGTTTCTTTACACCAAGACCATTTTCAAAATTTATTCAAAATTAAAATACTTTTTAAGGTGTTAATTTTAAGATAAAATCTGACATACTTGGCAGATTGGCATGAGGAGTGACTGTGGGCAAGCTTCCTACCTTTACCCATAAATGAGGGGAGAGCAGGGTGTGTGAGCATAAAATCTATCAGAATACACAGCCACAGGGAGCACACAGTAGAGGTGAGCTGCCCCATCTCAAGTGTTTCCCCCAGTGTCATAACATTGACTTACTACCTTACTTATTTTCTCAAAAAGCGAAAATGCTATCTTTATTAAATATATAAATAAAATAATTTAAAAATGAAATTATAACTTATTTCTTCCCTTGTCTTTAGGAAAAGCACACCTATAGTGCATTTCTAAAGTTAATCTGCTGTTTCAGACCTACGGACACAACCCCACCGCTCCCAGTCCACAGGGCCAGGGTCGGAGGAGTGGGAAAGCGCTGGCAGGCCCTGTGTCTCAGCTCAGAGACCAGCATTGTTAAACAACTTGCTCAGACCGCTAGCAGAGTATTGTATCATTGTTTTTGAACTATTATTATGTTATCAACTCAAAGGTTCCCTATTTTCAGTTAAACATCTATAAAAGTCACTAAGGGGCCCTCCTTTTACACACGTGCCTAACAGACAGGAAGGCAGCAGGATGACGAAGCCCAGTGTAGGGCGAGGACTGCAGGGGACATACAAGCTGGTGAACAGAACATGTGTGGGACTGCAGGCTGCTTCTGTGCGCCCACACACGCGAGCTGCACACGGTGAGTTCGGATGCCCCAGGGTCCCTCCGCACACGGTGCTGCTGCAGGCACGACAGGCACTGGGGGTGGGATGCCAGCTGAAATGTACTCCTTTCTCCCTGGACTAAGTAATGCCCACTCAGCACAGGCATCAACCGGTGCTAAGACCACAGCTTTGTCTTTATGGACAGTAAACTGTACTACAGAAAATTCCCATCTCTGTCCCAGATATACCTCCTCCTCTGTTCCTTGGGGTCCTTGTTCAGACAGAGTTATCAACATCCACTGAGGAAAATGGGTAAATGTGAACACTCCTTTATACAGTTTTAAATTACACATGTTCTTGAAATGTAGTAAAATTATATGCTTGTTAGGAAAAACTAAAATATATGCATTATACACATTAATGTGCTTGGATAGAAATAGGAATATGTCTTTAAGTTCCACAGATACAGACACTCACCTCTTTTGTCATTAGGCTCAGGGTCTCCTCTGGGTACTGCTCTATGATCTGCAGCAGCCTGGGGAACTTCAGCCTGGCTTCACTGGAGTGTAATTTTAAAGCTTTCAACATTTTGTCCACCACAAGGGCAGGATACGTCTGCAGTTCTACGGACTCGGTAACTAACATGGACAGGGATAAAAACAGCCATGGTCAATACTAATATATCCACTTACACATAAATTATAAATGTAACATGTAATTCTAGTTTCCCTTTTGGCTTATATTTTGTAGTATGTCATTTTTCCTCCCTAACAACTTCTTTCAAACACCAGAAGCAATTTTGGACTACAGATACAAGTTTCTATCTCGAAACTGAATGTTCTATGACATTACCCATTCTGCATGAAGCACGGTTTGCTTCCTGGGCTGGGAATATCAAGGGCAGCCACCGGTTCCTGAATTAATTCCAGGAACAAGAGTCAGGACACATAAGGCCAATCATACCAAACAAGCAAAACATGAAAGTGGAAGTTAAGTAAATGGAAAGCTGGAAGACAGCTTGACTCCAGGTAGAAGATAAGCAGGTCATGTTGCCTAGAGATGTCATTCCTTCTTAAAAAGGCAAGACTTTTCTCATTTAAAGCAAACACAAATAGGAAACCAAAAGTACGTACAAAGTCCTTAGACTTTACAGTAACCTAATGTGATACAATTTTTTCTTTTGCGAGTCACCTGATGCAGTCTCCTCCTCCTCCCGAAGCCGTTGGTCACAGAAATCCACCAGCGCCATATAAGCATCTACCACCCCAGCTGTGGGCTGCGGGCACTGGCCGGAAGGGGCTTCCTCCTCAGCTGTCCTCGTGGCCTCGGAAAGGTGATGAAACGCTCTCTGGTGCAGCGCTGTGACCACCTAGAATTCACAAAGGTCTCAGAAAACCTGCCAGCGGGACTCAAGTTTTGTGGACAAACTCTACTTTCTACTTGTGATGATAAAGGTAGAATACTTGTAATTCATTAGTCATCAATCCTATATAATAAAAGCCTAATATGCTAAGTGTCGTCCGGTTGTCTGTTCAACCAATCAAAGCGTAATATGCTGATATGCTAAGGTGGCTCAACTGCTCACTATGACGTGCACTAACCACCAGGGGGCAGATGCTCCAACTGGTAGGTTAGTTTGCTGCTGGGGTCCTGCTGATCGGGACTGAGCGAGAGGGGCCGGACACGCCCTGGAATCCTCCTGTGGTCCCTCCCCAGCTGGCCAACCTCCAGCGTCCCTCCCCAACCCCAATCATGCACTGGTGGGGTCCCTCGGTCTGGCCTTTGCCCTCTCGCAATCCAGGACCCCTCGGGGGATGTCGGAGAGCTGGTTTCGGCCTGATCCCGCAGGCCAGGCTGGGGGACCCCACTGGTGCACGAATTTGTGCACCAGGCCTCTAGTATATATATAAAAACCTATGCGACCATTATGACTGGACGACTGGCTGGTAGCCACAATGCGCACTGACTACCAGGGGGCAGGTGCTCACTGCAGGAGCTGTTCCCTGGCGGTCAGTGCGCTCCCATAGCCAACCTCCCGCAGCTGGCCAACCTCCTGCAGTCCCTCCCCCTTGCTGGCCAACCTCCCACAATCCCTCCCCCTGGCCAGCCAACCTCCTGTGGTCCTTCCCGCTGGCTAGCCGGCCCCGATCGACCCCAATTGCCGGCCAGGCCAAGGGACTCCACCCGTGCACGAATTCATGCACCAGGCCTCTAATAAAATAATAAATAGAGAAAGCTGGCTAAATGGAAAAGGGAAAGTCTGCCCTGATTGTGAAAGAGTAAGCAATTCCAGTAAGATCCTGAGCATATAAAATACAACCAAAAAAAAAGAATAAGCCACGTGTGGGCCAGATAGTCCCCCAGTCACACAGAGTGGGCACCAAAAGTCCACGTGGATCACACAGCCCGTCAGGAATTTGAAGAGTTGGAAGCTGGCTCCCTGTGGCCAGTGTCCTGCACAGATGTTGGTAACATTGTGAAAGAAGAAGGCAAGGCTACACAACTAAAATGAGGTGGCTCCTGGTGAGATGAAGAGAGGCTGGTAACTATGAAAATACAAAATGATTTTTAAAAGCAGGCACTAAATAAAAAAGTGAAAAGGGCTGGTTTGTCCCACAAAATAGTGGGAAACCTGAGTGGGGACAGATGGTGAAAACTCCATTAACAAAAGTCATGCAAGAACCATCCACATCATTTCAACACAAATTTCCTATTTTTAATGTTGAAAAAGTGAATCATTTAAATAAACAGGAAAAACATGGAACATATCCATTTTCCACATGATAAATTTGGCTGGGCATAACTGTCAAATATATTATAAAAAAGCAAAGTAATGCTCATTATTTATTTACTAGAGGCCCAATGCACGATATTTGTGCAAGAGTAGGCCTTCCTTCCTCCAGCTGCCGGCATCGGCTTCCCTCTGGCACCTGGGACCCGGGCTTCCCTAGCAACCCCGGCTTCGTCCAGAAGGACGTACAATCTAATTAGCATATTACACTTTTATTATTATAGATTTTATCTACTTATTCCTTTTTAGTTTTTAAGGTCCAGGTTAAAACTAACCCTACCTAGGATCCTGAAATAATGGCTCTCTCATCTCAGCTTATCAAAAAGCATTTAACCTAATTCCTAAAGATTGGGAGTGAATTTCCATAATTCATTCTTTTGAAAACTGGTATATGATTATTCAAATAACATACTGTTTTTTAAAACTGTCTAATAAATCTTCATTTTAAGTAGTTGAAAAGCAATAAAATGGAACAAAGTAGAATAAAGAAATTTCAGAGCTCTATATTTTGCCCCAAAGCTGTAGTATCTCTTTTTTATTTGGTGCTTCACTTAATAGATAGATAACCCACTGACAATCAGAGTCCCCCTTGGAATCAACAAAAGGGACAACTATTGAGAATTCCCATTGACTGAAGTTACTGGAAGTATATCACAAAATCTTAAAGATTAAGAATTTAAGCCCAACCAGTGTGGCTCAGTGGTTGAGCATCGATCTATGAACCAGGAAATCACGATTCAATTCCCAGTCAAAGAACATGCCTGGGTTGCAGGTTCGGTCCCCAGTGTGGGGCGTGCAGGAGGCAGCCAATCAATGATTCTCTCTCATCATTGATGTTTCTATCTCTCCCTCTTCCTTCCTCTCTGAAATTAATTTAAAAATATATTTTAAAAAAACCACACAAAATCTTATTGTGGTTTTAATTTGCATTTCCCTGATGACTAATGATGGGCATCTTTTCATTAAGTCTATTGGCTATCTTTGGAGAAGTGCTTATTCAGGTCCTCTGCCCATTTTTTAATTAGATTTTTTTTGGCGTTGAGTTGTATGTGTTCTTTATAAAGTTTGGATATTGCCGAAACCGGTTTGGCTCAGTGGATAGAGCGTCGGCCTGCGGACTGAAAGGTCCCAGGTTCGATTCCGGTCAAGGGCATGTACCTGGGTTGCGGGCATATCCCCAGTAGGAGATGTGCAGGAGGCAGCTGATCGATGTTTCTCTCTCATCGATGTTTCTAACTCTCTATCTCTCTCCCTTCCTCTCTGTAAAAAATCAATAAAATATATTTAAAAAAAAAAGTTTGGATATTAACCTATCAGATGTATCATTGGCAACTACCTTCTACCACTCAGTAGATGGTCTTTCTGTTTTGTTAATGTTTTCCTTTGCAGTGTAAAAGCTTTTTAGTCCATTGTAGTCCCATTTGTTTATTTTCGCTTTTGATGTATTTGCCATAGGAGACATATATCCAAAAAAATATTGCTAAGACCAATATAAAATAGATTATTGACTATGTTTTCTCCTAAGAATTTTATGGTTTCAATTCTTAAATTTAAGTCTACAGTCCATTTTATTTTTTTATATGGTGTAAAAAACTGTTCTCATTTCTTTCTTTCTTTCTTTGCATTTATCTGTCCACTTTTCCAACACCATCTATTGAAGAGACTATCTATACCACACTGGCTATTGTCTCCTTGGTATAGCTTAATTGGACACATAGGTGTGATTTTCTGGGCTCTCTATTCTGCTCCATTAATATATCTCTGTTTTTATGCCAGTATCATGTTGTTTTGATTACTATAACCTTGTTGAAGTCCAGCTGATGTGGCTCAGTGGTTGAGCGCTGACCTATGAACCAGGAGGTCATGGTTCAATTCCCAGTCAGGGTACATGCCCAGGTTGCAGACTCGACCCCCAGTAGGGGGCGTGCAGGAGGCAGTCGATCAATGATTCTCTCTCATTGATGTTTCTATCTCTCCCTCTTCCTTCCTCTCTGAAATTAATTTTAAAATATATTTTAAAAAACAAAACAAAATCTTATTGTATAGTTTGATATCGGGTACTGTGATACTTGTTTTTCTCAATTGCTCTGGCAATCTTTTGGGACTCAATTAATATATTAGGATTATTTTTCTAGTTTTGTGCAAAATGCCATGGTATTTTGATCAAGATTACATTGAATCTGTATTTTCCTTCCAGTGTTATGGCCATTTAAATGATATTAATTCTTCCAAACAATGAGCATGGTATGTATCTTTTCATTTATTTGTATCTTCTCCAATGTATTTCTTCAATGTTCTATCATTTTCCAAGTAATAGTCTTAACCCTTTGGTTAAAAATTTATCCCTCGGTATTTTATTCTTTCTGGTGCAATTGTAAATGGAACTTTCTTAATTTCTCTGATAGTATGTTACTGGTATATACAGACTTCATTAATTAGTTTTAATGCTTTCTTAGTGAAGCCTTTAGGGTTCTCTCTAGATAGTATCAGGTCTTATGAAAATAATGAAAGTTTTACTTCCTTTCCAATTCGAATAATTTCATTACTTTTTCTTGTCTGATTGCTGATGCTAGGACTTCCAATACTGTGTTGAATAAAAGTGGTGAAAGTGGACATCCTTTTCCTGTTCCTGATATTAAGGAAAAAACTTCCAGCTTTTCACCATAGAGTATGATGTGAGCTGTGGGTTTGTCATATATGGCCTTTATTATGTTGTGGTATGTTCCCTCTGTCCCTGCTTTTCTGAGAGTTATCCTTCTGTTTATGTGGAGCATCACCTTAATTTGCAGGTATTAAACAAACCTTGCACTTCTGGAATAAATCCCACTTGATCAAAATACATGATCTTTTTAATATATTGCTAAATTTGGATTGCTAATAATTTGATTAGGATTTTTGCGTGTCTGTTCATCAGGGATATTGATCAGTAATTTTCCTTTTATTTTTTAATGTCTCTCTAGTTTTGGTATCAGGGTAATTGCTGGATTTGTAAATGAGTTTGGGAATATTTTCTTCTTTAATTTTTTGGAATAATTAGAGAGTAGGCCTTAATTTTACTTTGAATATTGGTAGAATTCACCTATGAAGCCATCTGGTCAAAAACTTTTATTTAGTGGGTGTTTTATGATAACTGATTCAATTTCATTACTAGTTATCATTCTGTTCAAATTTTCTTTCTTCCCGATTTGTATAATTTATTGTCACTTCTCCCCTTTCATTACTGATTTATTTGGGTCCTCTCTTTTTTCTTGGTGAGTCTGCCAGTAATGAAAGATTTGTCAATTTTGTCTTTTCAAAGAGCCAGCTCTTGTTTTCATTGACCTTTTCTGTTTTTTAAGACTCTCTCATTTATTTCCGCTATGATCTTTATTATTTCCTTCTTTCTACTCACTTTGGGCTTTGTTTGCTCTTCTTTTTCTAGTTCCTTTAGGTATTAATTTTAGATTGTTTGAGAGTTTTCTTGTTTCTTTTCTTTTTTTTTTTTTAATTAAATCTTTATTGTTCAGATTATTACATTTGTTCCTCTTTTTTTTCCCCCCATAACTCCCCTCCTCCCAGCTCCCGCCCCACCCTCCGCCCTCACTCCCCACCCACTGTCCTCTTCCATAGGTGCACGATTTTTGTCCAGTCTCTTCCCGCATCTCCCACACCCCTTTCCCCCCCAAGAATAGTCAGTCCATTCCCTTTCTATGTCCCTGATTCTATTATGATCACCAGATTATTTATTCACTTGATTCTTAGATTCACTTGTTGATAGATGCATATTTGTTGTTCATAATTTGTATCTTTACCTTTTTTTTCTTCTTCCTCTTCTTAAAGGATACCTTTCAGCATTTCATATAATACTGGTTTGGTGGTGATGAACTCCTTTAGCTTTTCCTTATCTGTGAAGCTCTTTATCTGACCTTCCGTTCTGAATGATAGCTTTGCTGGATAAAGTAATCTTGGTTGTAGGTTCTTGGTATTCATCACTTTGAATATTTCTTGCCATTCCCTTCTGGCCTGCAAAGTTTCTGTTGAGAAATCAGCTGACAGTCGTATGGGTATTCCCTTGTAGGTAACTGGGTTTCTTTCTCTTGCTGCTTTTAAGATTCTCTCTTTGTCTTTTGCTCTTGGCATTTTAATTATGATGTGTCTTGGTGTGGTCCTCTTTGGATTCCTTTTGTTTGGGGTTCTCTGCACTTCCTGGACCTGTAGGTCTATTTCTTTCACCAGGTGGGGGAAGTTTTCTGTCATTATTTCTTTAAATAGGTTTTCAATATCTTGCTCTCTCTCATCCTCCGGCACCCCTATAATTCTGATGTTGGTGCGCTTGAAGCTGTCCCAGAGGCTCCTTACCCTATCTTCATATTTTCGGATTCTTTTTTCATTTTGCTTTTCTAGTTGGGTGTTTTTTGCTTCTTCGCATTTCGAATCTTTGACTTGATTCTTGCTCTCCTCTGGTCTGCTGTTGGGAGACTGTATAATATTCTTTATTTCAGTCAGTGTATGCTTAATTTCTAGTTGGTTCTTTATCACAACATCGAGGGTCTCATTAGATTTCTTGAGGATCTCACTACATTTATCGGCGGTCTCACCAGTCTTTTCGAGGGCCTTACTAAGCTTATCGGCAGCTTCTAGACAGTTCTTAAGAGACCTTAAAAGTGTGGTTCTGAACTCAATATCCTCCATTGACAGTTTTGTCCTGTTTCTTTGTCTCCGCATTTTTTATGCTTTCTTGGTGCACCCCCTAGTGGTCTTTGTCCGCAGTCTTGTTGCCTTTAAGCCTTGATTGATGTCGGCAATACCGGGGTGATTTGACCTCCAGGCTAACTGGCTATGAGAGTCTGCTGTGTCTGTAGTGGGAGGGCTTCTGTGCTGGATCTCTAGGGCGGTGCTAATCTAGCGTTTGCCTGAGGCTATCCGGCAAATGGTTCTGTGCAGGGCTTGGGCGGGGCGGTCCCCGGGGATCTACAGGGAGGGCGGAACAAGCAGTTATGGCGACTCTCAGTTCCTTCCCCAGGGGCTCTGCCTCTCAGAGCCCCAGCAATGGCTGCAAACCTCGGAGAGAAAGCTGCCTTTGAGTTCCGACCGAAGCCAGACAGTCCCGTTTCTCCCGTTTGAGTCTTGGTCCCCAGAGACTCGCCCGGATCTGGAGCTCAGAGTCTGAAACTCCCTCCCGATTGAAAACAACAACCGCGCCCTCCGCCGCCAGCCCGCTCCGCGCGCACACTCCGAACCTGAGTATTTCACTTCAGCACTACGCCTCCTCTGAGTCTGGGTATGATATTCTCTTTCCTCCTAGTTGTAGAATTTCCACTCAGCCAGCCTTCCCGTGGTTCTGGGTGATGTCCGTTCTGTCCTTTAGTTATATCTCTGAAGTGGTTGTTTGAGGCAGCGATCTCTGGCGTTAACCTATGCCGCCATCTTGGTTTCCTTTCGAGTTTTCTTGTTTCTTAAGGCAGGCCTGTATTGCTACATATTTCCCTCTTAGAAATGCTTTGATTATTCTCATGCTTTGGGTCACTGTTTTCATTTTCATTTGTCTCAACGTATCTTGATTCCTCCTTGATCTCATAGTTAACCCATTTATTAATTAATAGCATGTTGTTTATCTTCCATGTGTTTTATTTTTGTTTCCCAGTTTTCTACTTGAATTTCATTTCTAATTTCATACCACTGTGATCACAGAACATGCTTGATATGATTTCACCCCCTTACATTTATTGAGTCTTGTTTTGTGGCTTAGCATGTGATCTGATCTGGAAAATGCCCCATGTGCCCATGTATATTCTGCCTTTTTGGGGTGAAATGTCTAAAAATATCAATTAGATCCACCTGCTATAATGTGTCATTCAATGCCATGGTTTTCTTGTTGATTTTCTGTCTCCCTCTTCTCCCCCACGTTTTTGTCATTATATTTTACCTCTTTGTGTGTGTGTATTCCTTACTATTGTATTTACACATAAATTCATACTTTTGACTTTACTGATTCACTGTTCTTACTATTTGCCTTTGTGAGATTTTTTTCTGTTCTACATTTTAATTTTTTCTATTTTTCTACTTAAAGAAGTCCCATCAAGATTTCATGTACTACTAATTTAGTAGTGATTGATTCCTTAATCTTTTGTTTGCCTGGGAAAATATCTTTCCTACAATTCTAAAAGATAACCTTGCTGGATAGAATAATCTTGGTTATAAGTTTTATCTTTTATCACTTTTAATAGAACATGTAATTGACCTTCGGGCCTGCAAAGCTTCTGTTGAAAAATCATCTGATGGTCTTACAAGAAATCCCTTGCATGTAAGTTGATGATTTTCGCGTGATACTTTTAGTATTCTCTTTGTCTTTAATCTTAGGCATTTTAGTTGTAGGTCTCTTTGGGTTCATTTTTCTTCCCCCTCACCAAGGATATGTTTTCCATTGCTTTTTCAGAGAGAGTGGAAGAGAGGGAGGGAGGTGTGGGGAAGGGACAGAGAGACAGAGAGTAACACATCAATGTGAGAGAGACACATCAATTGGCTGTGTCCTGCTCGCTCACTAACTGGGGAAAGGGAGCGAAGCACAACCCAGGCATGTACTCTTGAGCAAGAATTGAACCTGCAACCCTTCAGTACGTGGGTGAACGCTCTAACCATTGAGAAACACCAGCCAGGGCTAGGGCTCTTTGGGTTCATCTTATTTGGGACTCTCAACACTTCTTGTACCTGGAAGTGTATTTCCTTCAAGAGTTTAGGAAATTTTTCAGTCATTATTTCTTCAGATAGAATTTGAATCTCTGTCTTTCTCTCTTCTTTGTCTGGGACCGCCAAAATGTAAATGTTGGTGCCATTAATATTGTCCCCACAAGTCCCTTAAACTATCCTCATTATTTAAATTATTTTTTCTTTTAAGCTGTTCTGATTTGGTGTTTTCTGCTACCTTGTCTTCCAAATCACTGATTCGATTCTCTGCTTCATTTAATCTGCATGTTCTTTACTCAGTTATTGTAGCCTTAAACGCTGACTGGTTCTTTATTATATTTTCCATCTCTTTAAGTTCTCCTTGAGTTCTTCTGTTCTTCTCCCATGTTCACTGAGCACATTATAACCAGTGCTTTGAATTCTTTACCTAGTAGATTGTCTCTGTTTCATTTATATTTTTTTTCCTGAAGTTTTGTTCTGTTTTACAGTTTGGGACCTGTTCCTTTATCTCCTCATTTTTGCTGATTCTTTGTGTTTGTTTCCATATATTAGATATATCTGTTCCATCTCTTATTCTTGAAAGATTGGCCTTACGTAGGAGGTGTCCTGTGGATCCAGTGGCAGTCTTCCTTGTCTCCTGAGCCAGGTGCTAGTGGTGTCTGTGTGGGGGTTATATGTGCCCTCCTGATGTAGTTGGGCCTCAATTGCTGCTGGAATGCCAGTGGGAGGGGCTGGCACTCAGGGAGACTGGCTGTGAGAGCCATCTGTGACTTCAGTGGATGAGCTCTTGAGCAGGGGCTGACTCCACAAAGTGGGAGTTGCTTTATGGGGCTCCGGTGCCAGCTGAGACTGTCCAATGGGTGTGTTGTGTCTGGATCCTCTTGAAAGGGGCTTTGGTATGGGTTAGGGTCAGCACAGCTTGTGCCTGGTTTGTGGTCACTTGGTAGGAGCTACAAATTGATCTGCAGTTGGTAGCTGCTTGTGCTGGGCTTGGAAGTGCATGAAAAGAGCCAAGCCAGCTATTGCTTGTGCTGGGCTTGTGGCTGCTCAGTTGGATCTAAGATTGGCCAACACTTACTCAAAGTTTGGGGCCACCTAGTGGGAAATACAATGTAAACTAAAGCCGGTGGCTATTGTGTTGGGGCCACCTGGCAGGAGCTACAATGCACATTGATGCTGGCTACGCTTGTGTGAAGTTGTGGACTTCTGAGAGTCTGATGCATGAGCCAAGGCTAGACAACACTCTTTTGAGGTTTGTGGATTTTTGGAGTTTGCAATATAAGCTAGGCAGGCTGCTCATGGAGACAGGCAGACGAAAGAGGCTAGGGAGGGCCCAGTGATCAAGGGCTTGGGTTATCAGGGAAATACTGGGGTAGGGCAAATGTTAGCCAGGTTCATGGAGAGCACAGATGTAGTGCCCACCTGTGCTGGCCCAGTTGGGTGGGGAAAAGAGTTCAATGAAGGAAATGGCATGCCTACTAGTGTTTCCCTTCCTGAGAGGGTTACCCTGCTCCCTAACCCTGCAGCCCTCTCTCTGAAGTTATTCAATAGTTCCTCTCCATGTATCTCAGGCTTAGAGCCAGTGAATTTCTGCATGGGCCCTTTAGCAGCGGCATTTCAGTCTCACAGAGCCATTTGCCTCTCAACATCACCTCTGTTGGTGGTCAAAGCCAGATGTACGGGGACTGCTCTGTCCAGCACAGGTGCCCTGGGCTAGGGAGGCTGGTGTGGGGCTGAGACCCCCTTGCTCCTCACAGGGGCCTCCAAAGCCAATCCATTCCTCTCATTTCTTAATTGCCACACTGTGGATGGAAGACCTACCTGGTCTGCATCTTGACCTCCGCTACCTGTCTTGATGCGGCTTTTTCCTTATATCTTTAGTTATAGGCATTCTGCTCAGCAAAGGTTCAGGAGGTTCATTCTATCACTGAGTTGTAATTATGATGTGATCTCAGGAGGTGGCAAGTTCAGTTGACCTACTCCACCATCTTGACTCTGCCCTCTTCCCATTATTTCTTTCATGCAGCCAAAAGGTCGCACATTAAAGACATACAACATGCAAACACAAAAAGTTCATTCTCGTAATAACCATTACCTTTTCTACATTCTCTGAAGTGGATCCAGAAAGTTCCAAGATTCTTCTAGCCTTGCTTTTCTCAATTTCAGCAAGGCAGCTTGGCTCACTGCTGAGAGCATTAGCTATGATCCGGTAAGTTGTACCCAAGAGAACATTATGGTCACGGAAAGCCAAAATATTTTTGCTTAAGTAGCTTGATGTGTTCTCACCTATTGGATTAAACACACACACACATACAAACTCATACAGGATTTCTTTCAGAAGTAAATGAATACCATAAGGTAAAAAAAAAAAAATTTTATAGTATATAAAAGTTGTTTTCTACTAAGAAATTAACTAAAATAAATCTTGATGTTATAAGAAACTAACTTCGGGGAGAAACCAAGATGGTGGCATAGGTTAACGCCGGAGTTTGCTGCCTCGAACAACCACTTCAAAAATACAACTAAAAGACGGAACGGACATCATCCAGAACCACAGGAAGGCTGGCTGAGTGGAAGTTCTACAACTAGGAGGAAAGAGAATAGCATACCGAGACTCAGAGGAGGCGCAGTGCTGAAGTCAAATACTGAGGTGCGGAGGTGCACTCGGAGTGGGTTGGCGGCTGAGGGCGCGGTTGTCTGTTTCAATCCGGAGGGAGTCTCAGACTCTGAGCTCCAGATCCGGGCAAGTCTCTAGGGACCCAGACTCAAACGGGAGAAGCGGGACTGTCTGGCTTCGGTCGGAACTCGAAGGCTCTCCGAGGTTTGCAGAGGTTGCTGGGACTCTGAGAGGCAGAGCCCCTGGGGACGGGACTGAGAGCAGCCATAACTGCTCGCTCTGCTAGTCCTGTTGATCCCCTGGGACCCGCCCCGCCCAAGCCCTGCACAGAGGCATTTGCCGGATAGCCTCAGGCAAAGGCTAGATTAGCACCTCCCTAGAGGACAGAAGTTCTCTCACTGCAGACACAGCTGATTCTCACAGCCAGGCCAAGGCTTAACTACAACAAGACTGCGCACAAAGACCACTAGGGGGTGCACCAAGAAAACATAAAAAAATGCAGAGATAAAGAAACAGGACACAGATGTCAGAAATGGAAGATATAGAGCTCAAAACCACACTTTTAAGGTCTTTCAATAATTTTCTAGAAACTGCCGATAAATGTAGTGAGATCCTCAAGAAATCTAATGAGACCCTCGATGTTGTGATAAAGAACCAACTAGAAATTAAGCATACACTGACTGAAATAAAGAATATTATACAGACTCCCAACAGCAGACCAGAGGAGCGCAAGAATCAAGTCAAAGATTTGAAATACGAAGAAGCAAAAAACACCCAACCGGAAAAGCAAAATGAAAAAAGAATCCGAAAATACGAAGATAGTGTAAGGAGCCTCTGGGACAGCTTCAAGCGTACCAACATCAGAATTATAGGGGTGCCAGAAGATGAGAGAGACCAAGATATTGAAAACCTATTTGAAGAAATAATGACAGAAAACTTCCCCCACCTGGTGGAAGAAATAGACTTACAGGTCCAAGAAGCGCAGAGAACCCCAAACAAAAGGAATCCAAAGAGGACCACACCAAGACACATCATAATTAAAATGCCAAGAGCAAAAGACAAAGAGAGAATCTTAAAAGCAGCAAGAGAAAGAAACTCAGTTACCTACAAGGGAATACCCATATGACTGTCAGCTGATTTCTCAACAGAAACTTTGCAGGCCAGAAGGGAGTGGCAAGAAATATTCAAAGTGATGACTACCAAGAACCTACAACCAAGATTACTTTATCCAGCAAAGCTATCATTCAGAATTGAAGGTCAGATAAAGAGCTTCACAGATAAGGAAAAGCTAAAGGAGTTCATCACCACCAAACCAGCATTTTATGAAATGCTGAAAGGTATCCTTTAAGAAGAGGAAGAAGAAGAAAAAGGTAAAGATACAAATTATGAACAACAAATATGCATCTATCAACAAGTGAATCTAAGAATCAAGTGAATACATAATCTGATGAACAGAATAAACTGGTGATTATAATAGAATCAGGGACATAGAAAGGGAATGGACTGACTATTCTTGGGGGGGAAAGGGGTGTGGGAGATGCGGGAAGAGACTGGACAAAAATCGTGCACCTATGGATGAGGACAGTGGGTGGGGAGTGAGGGCAGAGGGTGGGGCGGGAACTGGGAGGAGGGGAGTTATGGGGGGAAAAAAGAGGAACAAATGTAATAATCTGAACAATAAAGATTTAATTAAAAAAAAAAAGAAACTAACTTCAAACACTGGTTAGGTAGTCTTGAACTAATATTAATGAAAAATGTTCTTTGTTAGCAGTGACCATATCTAAGTACACAGAGGCTAAGCAAATAAAATACTTTTATTCAAGTATCATCATTATGCATTTTGTCACAGCACCTAATTCTATCTGTTACAAAGAATAAGAAATGGATTTTTTGCATAGCCACGAATAACCCATAGTTTTTTTGTGTGTGTTTTTTCCTTTCTCTATTTTTAAATATATTTTTATTGATTTCAGAGAGGAAGGGAGAGGGAGAGATGGAAACATCAATGATGAGAGAGAATCGTCTATTGGCTGCCTCCTGCATGACCCACACTGGGGATCGAGCCCACAACCCAGGCATGTGCCCTTGACCAGAATCGAATCCAGGACCCTTCACAGGCCAACTCTCTTTCTACTGAGCCAAACCGGGTGGGGAACCCAGAGTTTTTTAATTGATACTGTTACCTGTTGCTGATAAAGCAACAGAGACTAGAGACTGGCACGTTTAAAGGTCTGATTCTTCCCGTTTAAAAAAAAAAAAGCTGAAAGAGCTCCTTACCATCAAAACAGTATTACAATAAACTGTAAAGGGACCTTTTTAAGAAGAAAATGTGAATAAGAAAATATTGCAAAGTAAAAATCCTGACAAAAGCAAACATAATAAAATCAGTGAATCAATGAACACTAAAGCTAGTATAAAGGTTAAAAGGCAAAAGTAGGAAGATCATGAGTAAATACAACTGTAAATTAAGGGATACACACAAACACACGCATAAAAGAAGTAAAAAAATGATGACAAAAACAAACGTGAAAGGGGTAAGTAAAAATGGTAGTGAGTTTATTATGTCTTTTTTTTTTTTTTTTAAATATATTTTATTGATTTTTTACAGAGAGGAAGGGAGAGGGATAGAGAGTCAGAAACATCAATGAGAGAGAAACATCGATCAGCTGCCTCCTGCACACCCCCTACTGGGGATGTGCCCGCAACCAAGGTACATGCCCTTGACCGGAATCGAACCTGGGACCCTTGAGTCCACAGGCTGACGCTCTATCTACTGAGCCAAACCGGTTAGGGCGAGTTTATTATGTCTTAAAACTTAAGCAACCATCAACTTAAAATACACTGTCATAAACACAGCCTGGTATATATGAAGTACAAGGTAACCACAAAGCAAAAATGTACAAGAAATATACAGGAAATAAAGAGAAAGAAATCCAAATACAATACTACAGAAAGTTATCAACACATGAGAGAAGAGAATAAGAGACTAAGAAAGGAACAGAGAAGAACTACAGAAACAGTTAATGGCTGTAACTTCATACTATTACTACTTATTTTAAATGTAAATGGATTAAATACTCAAATCGAAAGACAAAAGGATAGGAGCTTTCCAAGATGGCTGCAGAGTAGCTGGAAGCTGTGCACACCTGCTCCCAGCCCCAAACCGGATTTACAGTGCAATTACAGAGCAATCAAGTTGAAAAACCAAGTGAAAAGTAGCTGATCAGAAATATTACAGCGAAGGACTAAAGAAGCCACATGGATACATAGATACTGGTAAGAAGGGCAGAGACAAGGAAAGGGAGACCCCCCCCCCCCCCCCCCCCCCCCCCCCACACACATATACACTCAGCAGGTACTGAGAAGCCGGAGCAGTTGGGGAGGCCCTTTTCCCTAGGGGGGTGGGGTCTCAACCATCACAGGTATCCCCAACCCAGAGCAAAAGAGACAGGAAGAGGTGCCTGTGTGGCATCTGAGGTGGGAACTGGTGGGGATCCGCCCCCCTGGGAGAACTGGACCGTGCCATCACAGGGCAGGAGCGCTCCCACTGTCCAGCACGAGCCTAGAGAGTTGGCTCCGGACTGCAGACTGCGACTGCTGGAGAGGCTACGCGGAGAGGCCTGCTGGCTACACAGCAGTGACTTAGGGGGGCCCTCTATTCTCTGGAAAGGTTTCGGGCAGAGACCTAGTCAGTGACTAACCTGCGTGGCTTGGGGGAGCGGAACAGTCTCCTGCCCGGCCCCACCTGCAGAGCTGCTCAGCCTGCTGGCTGCTGGTTAGTCAGTGCAGGGGAGCTGTGCGGAGCTGGGATTTGGCGGCCTGCGGAAACAGGGCAGGACGGGGATTTGGGGCCCATCATGCTGGGTTTGATGGTGTGGGGCAGCTGGACTTTCAGCCATTCTGCTGGGTTAGCAGCCCGAGGGAGCAGAGAAGGGACTGTAGGCCCCACAGGGACCAGCTGTCTAGAGAGATCAGAGTGTGTTGGAGGCTGACTTCTGGCCCCTCCCTGAATAGGCAGCACAGGGCTGCAGGGGGGCGGGCAGAGCTGGGATTTCTTGACTGTCTCCCTGGAGGCTTCTGTCTGGGCGTCAGGGTGCTGGGCTCTGGGTCTACATTACCGAGACACAGGTCCAGGCTTCCCTGAAAGTTCAACCCATGCTACCCCTGAAAGAAGAAGTGCCCACCCTCTTCCTGTACATTGCGGAAACCACCCCCAACGGGAGAATGTATGGATCAGCCCTGCCAAGCCCCGAACACCCTGCTGGGCACAGTGCTGTGGAAGGAGGGGAGAGCAGCTCAGAGCGGGACATTCAAAGACTGAGGCCCTGGGTTACTGTCTGGGACTGGGAGGAAGTGCTAAGCCCCCTGCGAGCTAGGCTGGCATCATCCTCAACAGGAGACCCTTTTGATCTTCCCCTGAGCCCAGGGCAGCTGCACTTGCTCCTGCAGAGGGGATGGCTGGCTGTAACCAACCTGAACCTGCAGTGAGACCACCTGGGGGGCAGCTAGAGTTGGAGTCTCGGGCAGAGAGGGAGGGATTTGGCTTTGAAGCCAGGACGACTTTCCCTTCATTGCGTGCCTGCCTGCGTGATCCCCAAGTAGGGGACCCACTAGGCCCATCTCAGCTAACCTGGGTTCATCCTAGTCTCTCTTCAGAAGGCGGGGGAGGAAGACGAGGCAACCTCAAGGGAAAGGCGGAGAAGCCGACAGGCAGGCAGACCTCAGGGAACCTCGATCTTATCACAGATTTGCTCCCAGCTCGAAGCTGGAAGAAGCCGACCGACCCTTTTACAGATTAGCCCCTCTCACGTACACACAGGTCCAGTCAACACCGACACACACAGTGGACAGCACTGTAGCTTCAGAGAGGTAGCCCAAGGCTGGTCACACACAATGTCTGACAGCTGCCTGCACATGAACCCCATCCAAATGGACCCAGAACCAACACAACCAGTAACGAGCTTCAGACCACACTAGAGCTCAACCAAACTAGCTACACAAGCAGCACACCCAAGGGTGGATCCTGGCAGGCACCAGGCCATGCTGGGAGCAACCCCTGCTCAGGGAACAGCCCCCGCACAGTAAATGGTAACCATCTGTAGTCACTGAGCCTGAAGGGTTAACTCCATCCACAAAAGGGCCAACAGCAATCAAGCCTCAACTACAACAAGGGGGTGGGGCGGTGGGGGAGTGACACACACATACTTCACAAGAGACTTTCCTGGAGCATGGAGCTCAGACAATCTGGAAGACTGCCACAGCCCAACAAGAACCACCAGACTGCACTTATACAGCAGCTTGCACACCATGGTCGGGATGGAGCCTCACAGCCAGCCAGCCTGAGGCGAGATCCCACCCACAAATGGGCCAACGGCAACCAAGACTCAATTACAAAAGGAGGGCCCACATAACCCACACAAGAGACCTTCCTAGAGCATCCAGCTCAGGCGATCAAGGAGCTGCTCCACTGGGTCCCATAGGACACACTCCATAGGCAACCCCATGAACACTGGGAGTCACAGCAGTTCTATCTAATAAATAGTAACCAACACAAAGAGACAGCCAAAATGGGGCACAAAGAAACAGGTCCCAAATGAAAACACAGAGGAAAAGAGCTAAATTAAATGGAGACAAAATATCAGATATATAATTCAAAGTAATGGTTATAAAGATGCTCAAGGAACTTAGTAAGAGCTACAATAGCATAAAAAAAACCCATAAACTCATCAAAAATAACAGTCAGAAATCAAGAGTACCATATCTGGTATCAAATACACTGGAAGGAATGAAAGTAGGTTAGATAAAGCAGAGGATTGAATCAGTGATTTGAGCGACAAGGGAGAAAAAAAAACACAAACCAGAGCAGCAAAAGGAAAAAAGAATTAAAAAGAATAAGGATAGCCCTAGCCGGCTTGGCTCAGTGGATAGAGCATCAGCCTGCAGACTGAAGGGTCCTGGGTTCGATTCTGGCCAAGGGCACATGCCTGGGTTGCAAGCCATTCAATGCTCCCCTATAGGGGGTGTGCAGGAGGCAGCCAATCAATGATTCTCTCTCATCATCAATGTTTCTATTTCTCTCTCCCTCTCCCTTCTCTGAAATCAATAAAAATACATTACAAAAAAAAAAAAAAAGAATAAGGATAGTTCGAAAGAACTTTGGGACAATATGAAAACCTAACAATAGCTGCATCATAGGGGTACAGAGGAGAAGAGAGTGAGCAAAGAAGTTGGGTTAACTGGATGAAGGAAGGAGAAGAGATTAGTCAAAGAAGGTATCTACATCGCCTATGGACACAGACAACAGTGTGGTGAAGGCGTGGGGGGCAGCGCACGAGGGCTGGGTGGAGATGGGAAAAGGGGGAGATATCTCTAACAGTGTCAACAATAAAAATAAAAAAAAGACAAAATGATAACGACGATGTGGCACATATATACCATGATTATTCAGCTGTGAAAAATAATGAAATCATACCATTTGCAACAGCATAGATGAACCTAGAGCAGTGATGGTGAACCTTTTGAGCTCGGCGTGTCAGCATTTTGAAAAACCCTAACTTAACTCTGGTGCCGTGTCACATATAGAAATTTTTTTATATTTGCAACCATAGTAAAACAAAGACTTATATTTCTGATATTTATTTTATATACTTAAATGCCATTTAACAAAGAAAAATCAACCAAAAAAATGAGTTCGCATGTCACCTCTGACATGCGTGTCATAGGTTCGCCATCACTGACCTAGAGGATAGTGTGCTAAGTGAAATAAGTCAGACAGAGAAAGACAAATACTATATGATTTCACATATATGTGGAATCTGAAGAACAAAATAAATGAACTAAGAAAACAGAAACAAACTCATAAATAACAAAACAAACTGATGCTTGCCCGATGGAAGGAGAGCTGAGGCTAACTGAAAAAATGAAGGGATTAAGAAGTACGAAGTGGCAGTTACAAAACAGCCATGGAGATATAAGGTATAGAGAATATAGTTAATAATATTATAATAACTATATATGGTGCCAGATGGTGCAAGATTCACCAAGGGAATCGCTTTGTAAATTATTTAACTATCTAACCACTATACTGTACACCTGAAACTAGTATAATATTGAAAGTCAACTGTAGTTAAAAAAATTTTTGAAGTAAAGGTCTGGTTTTTCATGTTACTGAGTGACTCTAGGAAAGATGATCCAGCCTTGGATAATCTTGCAGCGATGTGGAAGGTGGTGGTGGTGTGAGAGATGTGAGAAGGCGGTGTGAAAGAGAAAGGGTGCTCTCTCAGCAAAGGCCATCAACCACACCACCTGCTCATCCATGGGATGACCATCCTCTGACTGATTCGTCTCACATACGTGACCATAACCACTGGCTCTGCTTATTTCACAAGGCTGATTCAAAGTCGGCCAAACCATAACTACTAAATCAGTAAAATTATTTTTATAAGTACCAACTTTTATCTTCATATCAACACACTCCTCCTATCCCTCCATCCCCCTCAAAAAAACAAAAACAAAAAACAACCCATTAAATATTTAAACCATTGTAAGGATGATTTTCTGATCCTGGGACCAATACAGAAAGACTGTTTTTCTTGTCTGCATATTTACTGAGGCAGATACTCTGATATGATACCCTGTCCTGCTGAAGAGTCAAATTTGGAAATATAATTGGGAGCATGTTCCATAATGGTGCTCCTATGTACCTTTGGATAGATGGTAACAGAGCTAGCATACCAGGTCCAAAAAATAATTAAGAGAAAGGTTTTCTCCCCTGAGTCTTAACAGGTATATTGTTATGAAAAGAGAAGATCTGAAGAAGAAAAAAGCTTTTTAATGTCTTATTTTACAAAGTAATTCTTATGTGTAAATATTAAGATTCATAATTTAACTAAATATGAAAGAGGGTTTTACTTTCAATTCCATTTTATAGATACAGAAATAAAAGCTCCAAATGTCATATGCACTAGCAATACTAAACTATAAAGTACCTTGGCTCCAAATATTTAATAAAATTATAAATACTTAATTGCCAATGTCAGACAAATCTACACAAATAATAGTTTTAGAAGACTACAGAGATGTAATATAGAATAGCATTCTTAAACTTGTATACATAGAGCAGTTTCATACCCAACAAAGAGGCTGTTTTCAACACAGAAAGAATCTGCTCCGGACGATTCTGGGTCTGGCTCTGGCTGTGCCTGAGCCGACAGTAGCTATGCACCCATCTCACCAGCCACTCATCTCTTGTTTTTGATTCTTTATGCAGGTCCTTCAATAGTTTCAAGGCAAGTGAGAAGTTGTTCTATATAATAGAAGAGAGAAAGGAGTACAATGACGGAAATGTAAATTTAGAAATAAAAGCATTTTACAAAAGAAGTTTTTTGTTAATTGGCCTGGTTTCCTTTATGTATGACACAATTCACCTTAGAGCAGCTAATCCATCTCCTTAGCTTACATTAAATGCCTTTTTATTTATCATGTGTATATAATTCACATTTACAGTACGCAATTCAGTGTCTTTTAATATATTCAAAAGCTGGGCAACCATCACCACTGTCTCATTCAGAACATGTTCATCAACCCCAAAGAAACCTTTGATGTCAGAGGAATCGTGGCACGAGAGGTCCCCTTGATCTCTCCCTTGAAGTTACAACAATTTGAACAGTTACAACTTTAAGAATGAATATGCTGCTCAACACAGAAACAAGTATGAGAGATCCGGGTACTGAAACATTGTAAGGTGAGTGGGAAGGGAGAACTGCCGAGGCGGTGCCAGGGAGGCAGCCTGGAGGTCACTGCTGGTCTCAGGCGGGGAAGAATCAGGTTGCCACTGGCACTCCCTTCAGCCAGGACCTGGAGAGGGATGCAGTGAGCATTCCCGTGGGAGTGGTTGCTATGCATTGCAGCTAAACCCAGCGACATGGGCAGGGAGGAAGGACCAAAGTGCAGCCACAGCTGTCTGGCAACTGCCAATGCCAGGCAGAAAAACAAAGCCACCAAGCCTGGCCATCTCCCCTCAGGCTCCGGGAGCTAGCAGGGGACCGCAGAAGAAGCTGTAGCAGTGAGTGTGGGACAGAACACAAACCTTTCTCCTATGCACCAAATTCCTGCTATCATAACTTCATAATCTACTTAAGACCTGCCTTCTTTCTGCTTTTTACTTCCTTCCATGTCCAACTAAGCAAACCCATCATCCCCACCATTCTCTTAGTGATATTCTCATATCATTAGCCTTTAGGTGTCATTTGCCAGGTGTCACCACTATCTGGCAAAACCACACTCTGTGTTCATCAAAATGCAAGCCTTTTCTGCTCTTACACGTACGTCACTGCAGACAACACCAGCCAGGTTCAGTGCTGCCTAAAAATCCGAGTGTGGTCAGCTTTCCCCACACAGTCCAGAGTCATCTTTAAACCTCCTCACTTTCCTCAATTCTCCTTCCTGCTCACTCGCTGCAGTTGACTTCACCTCCTACTTCTCAGAGAAAGCAGATGAGCTCTCTCACTCTTCCTCACATGGAAGCGCATTCTTCCTTCCCGCCCTCCGTTCTGATAGCAGACTCACCTTTGCCCCAGTCCTGTCCCCACCAGCCTCCACAAGGAATCTTATTTTACCAGTGACTCCTCCTCTGTATGTCCAATCCCTCCTGATTAGTTCCTTCCATTAGGATTTAAACATCTCCGGCCTCTTTTATCTTAGAAAGGATTCCTCCTGACCTCCCTTGCTTCTTGTCCTGGCTTCTTTAGGAGCAGCCTGTGCTCACTGCCTATGTTCTCTCCTCCCGCTTTTACCCAGTCCACCATCCACTATACTCTGACTTCTGTTACTCCAGTGAAACAGCTCTCACCAAACTCAACAGCAACCTCCTTATGTTACATGCAAGGGCACTTTTCAATCTTGAAAACCTTCACTCTCTTTGGTAACTGACACTGATAATTTCTGGTTCTTACCCTGTGGTCTCACAGTGCCTTTGTAGGCTCCTCCTCCTGTGTTCACCCCAAAACTGTTGGTCTGTTTTGGGGACTGATCCTGGTTATCTTATCTCCTTCCATGGTTTCCATGACTAGCCACATGCAAATCGCATGGAGACCTCTATTGCTAGCATAACTCTTTTTCTCCAGAGCTTCCAATTTCTTATGTAAACTTAGTGAAGGGAAATTACAACTTGTTTGTCTTCAAGGCCTTGCAAATTCAACATGTCTCAAACTGAAGATATCATCTGCCCCACAAACTAATCTTCCTTCTTTATTCCCATCCACCCAGCTTCTCAGGTTAAAAACCTGGTTATCATCCTTCCTCCTCACAAAAACAACTAGTCATCATGTCTCATTTGAGCAAACCCTGTCAATTTCCTTAAATCTGCCCACTCACCTCCATTTCCATGACCTCTAACCTAGATATGGCCACCATCGTCTCTCACATGGATTAATATAAAAGCTTGCTAATCCTTTGCCCTTTCTTAGATCATTTCTTCTCGCTACATCCAAAATGCATTTTAAAACTGCACATCTGATCACCTGATCACAGAGCTTTCTTGCACAAAGTTGCACAGCCATTTAGTAGGTGCTGAAATTTAACCTCTGCTCCACTCAGGAAACCAGGTGCTCTGCGTCACTCCTGGGTCTTATGTGTTATTCCTGCTACCCTATTTCATCCTTGAGTTCCCAACTTAGACATCACCTTCTACTCCAAGCTTCCTTTGTTTCCATAAGACTGTCAGGTGTCCTTCCCATGAGGTTTTTAATATTATGTATTATAATTGTTTGTCCACTTGTCTCTATTCTGTTCAACATGGTATCTCTAGCGCCTAATGAAATGCTTGGTAATAAAAAAAGGCAAAACTCAAATTTCACTTCTGCTACTTTTGAAATTTTGAAGAGTATGAGAAGGTAAATTAAAATAAACTGAAGGTTTTATATCATCTGATGACTTAAATTATTCCTTTTCTCTCCATCTCCAACATTACTGGTATTGATAACTAACTCTGTTTACCCCATTTTTATGTGTGAATATTGCAGAAAAATTCTGAAAAGCCAAAGTGCCACATAAAAGATATTTGGGTATTTTGGTGATTTTCACATATTTCCAACTAATATATTTATGATCCATTTCTTTCCTCCTCTTTTCTCATCATGCTCCCCCCTCTCCCCCCAGGTGGGGAGCTCTGAGCAGCAGTGCGGCAGTAGAGAGCATTCTTTGTCTCTCTATCTGGGATGAACACCCTGACTTCCCACTAAGAAGCTACATGCACCCCTCCTCAGCCATGTGTCATGGAAGGCCTCTCCTGCTTGTAATCGAGCTAAAGCAGTGGGAGACAATGGCTGGTGCTTTCTGGAAAAAAACCCAAACATGCTTTTTTTGTTTGGTTTCATTTTTGCCAAGAAATGAGAGAAAAACCATTTCCAGGAAGATGTGGTATGGAAGAAGTAGGTGTAAAACATTCACAGCTATCTCCAACCACAAAGGGTGAGCTGGAGCTGCCAGAGAGTGCCGCGATGTAGTCTGAGCACTGAGCCACTAGGTGGAAGGGAGAACCCAGGGAGAGAAAGCAGGTCCTAGTCTTTGAAAGCTAGCTCTTCTGGACTTTTCATTTATGGGTACTAACAACTCTCCTTTATTCACTTGGGCTGCTTTGGGTTGGGTTTTCTGTTATTTGCAATATAAAGATTCCTAAATGATATAACATCTATCTCAGAGAAAAATCTATACGTGAACACAAACTTACAAAACAAATATTTATTACTTCTACTAGAAGTAGAAAGCAACACTCTTTGCTTTATAATAGCAATCAATTTAGGGTTATTAAAAAAACAAGCTCTCCCAGTCTGTTCAAATATGATTTGATACACTTAAATAGTTTATATGCAACTTTTAAGTAAAGCATGATTATATGTTAATAAAGGGTCGAATTATCAAATGATAGAATTCTACAAACTAAATCTAAATATAATTTGTAACTAACTGGCGAGCATTCATTTTGCTAAAGCTCATACCTGATATTAAGTTTATTTTCTTTTTCAATAACAGAAAATAATTATTTTGGTTGTTTTTTTAATCCTCACCCAAGGATATTTTTCCATTTATTTTTAGAGAGTGGAAGAGAGAGGAAAAGATAGAGAGAGTTATCGATGTGAGAGAAACACATCAATTGTTTGCCTCATGCACGCACCCTGACCAGGGCCCAGGAGGAGCCTGCAACCGAGGTACATGCCCTTGACCAGAACTGAACCGGGGACCCTTCAGTCTGCAGGCCAACACTCTATCCAATGAGCCAAACCAGCTACGGTGAAAATAATTATTTTGAAATTATTAACAAGTATATAAAAACTTTAGAGGCTTTCTGGAAAATTTTAAGTAGGTGTTTATTTTCTTACAAAGAGGAAAAATTACCAAATACTCAATTATCTTTAAGATTCAGATTTTCTTTTTAAAGCTAAGTTTTAAAAGAAGCTAATTTAAGAAAATCCTGTGATGCAATAGAGGACATAAATCTGAGTGCCTACCTGCTTCCTTGCGCTCTCTATCATCTTCATTTTCATGGAAAACTTACAGCTCTTGACCAGAGAGCAAATGTCTTCTTCCTGCTCCCGCCCTTCCATCCTGTCACTGGAATCCGCATCCCCATCTATGTCCATACTGTGATCATCCGGAAGAGTAAGTTTCTCCTCTATTTTGCTGAGAAAGAAACATCTACACAAAACAAAGAAAAATGAGAATTGACACCTCATGAAAGAAATCTTTGACATATAGGACACACTACTGGATAGCATTTACAGACAAAAATTTTATATTTATTAAAATTTTGCTCATTTTCTGGACTGTATATGTACACTCTAGGTACTGGATTTAATCTCCATCTTAATTAACTCTTTAAACATCACCAAGGATATTTCACAGAATTTTCCAGATATCATTTATCGTCTCCACCGCCACAAAAATAAAGCGTTTAAACTCACAATTTTCTCTCTTAAAGGACAATATACTAGTACCCTGTGTTGAGCCAAAGGTCATTTTTCTCCTTATATCTCCAAATCTAAACTTCTACTCTCAAAGGTGAAAAATATAAAGCAGCAAACAGGTTATAGTCACTGAAAATATTAAAAGATAACACTGTATTGCTATGAAATTATTTTTATTTGTACCACAATTTACATATTTGACTTTGTTCTAGTGATTTTATTTTCATTGTTAGCAATACTGGCAAACATACAAAATTCACCACTGCTCAAATATCAACTAATTTCCTCTTCATCCAGGAACTAATTTCAATTTTCTTAGAAAAACTGTGGCCAGATAAACTAGTATGTCTCATATATACCTTTCTTTTGTTTCTGTGGTTATTCCAAAGATACAAGCGTCTCTAGTAATCTACCTGCTTCTGTGCTCCTTGCCCCCTCACCCAATACAAGGGCATTCCCTCCCTCCTAAGAGCTGCTACTATTTTTCTAAGTTTCGAATTTTTAATTATAAGAATAAGCAAGTACAAGTAATGGAGGAATCCCACTGGTGTAATCCAATAACAACACCATCTACAAAAATTCTCTTCCGCTGGTCCACAGATCTAAATGTAAGAACTACCTACAACTGTAACATTTCTAGAAGAAGAAAAGACATTGGGGAATAATTTTGCCTGATGTGCCTGGAATATCAGCTTGAACGGGCTCTTGCTAGTCAAATGTGAGACAATTTGAACATGAAATAATTAAGGACAATAATGGGTTACACTCCATTAAATAAAACTGGAGTCCATGATTCTATATTGATAATTAAAATGTAAGTAAACAAATAAATGAACAGATGGGGAGAAGGGAGGGCTCTTCCTTACAACAGGACGTAGACCGATAAACATGGAACAAGTAGTGGGAAATTATCACCTTGCAACTAATATTGTCAAGACTGGCTTGAGCTAAGAGTAATGCACAGGTATGAAAAGTAGAGTGTTCTAATGAGAAGCAGGACATATGCAAGTCTCAAAGTATCTCCCACATTGCTTATAAGCTGCAAAGGAAATAAACAGGCATTTACACTGGAGAGACCGGACAATATTCTAACTAGGGAATCAAAATTACTATTATCAGTAAAAGGCAAATGGATACTCTGCGCTTCCAGATGTGATAGCCTGAGAAGCATACTTCACTTCAGTGGTATTCTGGCTAGGGATGCATCATCTGAATGCAGCTAACCATAAGGATACATAGACAAACAAACTGAGGAACCTTCCGCAAAAGTGTCAATGTCATGAAAAATGTCTGAGGAACGGCTCCAAATTAAAGGAGACTAAAAGATATACCAACTAAATGCAGTATATAATTCTGGACTGGATCCTGACTTAGAAGGGGAGAAAATGCTTTAAAAGGCTTTAATGTGACAATTGACAAAACTGAAATTGAGGCTGTAGATTAAAAATAAAAACTGTAAAATTATGCTTGCACTGTGATTACTCTTTGAAAGAATACTTTTTGTAGGAAATGTACACTGGTAAGTAAAGAGGTAAGGGTTCTTATGTATACAACTTATCCTTAAATGGTTCAGAAAATAAATGTGTATGTGGAGAGAATAAAAAGCTCATGTGGCAACATGTTAAAAAACAGTGAATCTGGGTAAAAGGTACACAGAAGAGTTTTATTTTTCTTGCAACCATTCTATAGGTAAGAAGTTATCCCAAAATAAAAAGTAAAAGAAGTATACAAAATTGAAAGTATAAAAAGTAAATTAAAATATAATGGCAAGACTATCACATGAGGGATCAGAGTCCTTGAATCCTACTTACTGTATATATTTGTGCAAAATAATTTATAACCTCTCTGGATCTATTACCTCCTCTCTTAAATATATGATTAATAACTGCCTTCTGGATTACCCAGGGTTATTACAGGTTGAGGAAAAGAAAATGATCTCAGGCCTGGGAAGGTGATATATATATATATGTATGTATATGTGTATATATATGTATATATATGTATACGTATATATATGTATGTATATATGTATATATATGTATATACACACACATATGTATGTATGTATGTATGTGTATATATATCATATCCTATACAATAAAAGGGTAATATGTAAATCGACCGGTTGCTATGATGCACATTGACCACCAGGGGGCAGATGCTCAACGCAGGAGCTGCCCCCGGTGGTTAATGCGCTCCCACAGTGGGAACGCTGCTCAGCCACAAGCTGGGCTGACGGCTGGTGAGTGCAGCAGTGGTGGTGGGAGCCTCTCCTGCCTCCACAGTAGCACTAAGGAAATCCGACTAAGGAAGTTCCTCTGCCCTGTCCCTACCCCCCAACCCAGCCCCCAGCCGGGAGTGGGCCTAAGCCACAGTTGGACATCCCCCAAGGGCTCCTGGACTGCTAAAGGGTGCAGGCCAAGCTGAGGAGACCCCCCCGACCCCCCGCAGTGCATGAATACCATGCACCAGGCCTCTATTATATATATATAAAATTATGTAATAGAGTTGGGAGGCAGGAGGCAAGAAAGTTATGAAAACAGAATAATAAAAAATCATTAAGCAGCATTCTCTTTGTTGCCATATCACTACCTAATATTTAGCTCTGAAACAGAAGCACATGGACCACTGCCCTGCTGCCCCCTGGCCTTCTCTCATTGCCAGAGATGATGCTTATAACCAACCACCTAGCACAAGATGAATTCAAAGTGAGCGGGCAGCCAATTAATATTCGACAAAGGAGGCAAGAGCATACAATGGAGTCAAGACAGTCTTTTCAATAAATGGTGTTGGGAAAATTGGACAGATACATGCAAAAGGTTGAAACTAGATCACCAACTCACACCATACACAAAAATAAACTCAAAATGGATAAAAGACTTAAACGTAAGACGGGAAACCATAAAAATACTAGAGGAATCCACAGGCAGCGAAATCGCAAACATATGCCGAAGAAATTTCTTCTCTGATAAAGCTCCTAGGGCAATGGAAACTAAAGAGAAAATAAACAAATGGGACTACATCAAAATAAAAAGCTTTTGCACAGCAAAGGAAACCATCAACAAAACAACAAGAAGACCCATGACATGGGAGAACATATTTGCCAATGATACCACCGATAAGGGTTTAATATCCAACATTTACAGGGATCTCATGAAACTTAACAAAAGGAAGATAAACAATCCAATCAAAAAATGGGCAACGGATCTAGATAGACACTTTTCGAAAGAGGACATACAGAAGGCCGAAAGACATATGAACACATGCTCAAAGTCACTAATTATACGAGAGATGCAAATCAAAACGACAATGCGTTATCATCTCACACCAGTCAGAATGGCTATCATCAACAAATCAGCAAACAACAAGTGCTGGAGAGGATGTGGAGAAAAAGGAACACTTGTGCACTGCTGGTGGGAATGCAGACTGGTGCAGCCACTGTGGAGAACAGTATGGAGCTACCTCAGAAGACTAAAAATGGAACTCCCATTTGACCCAGTGATCCCACTACTAGGAATATATCCCAAGAAACCAGAAACGCCAATCAGAAAGGATATATGCACCCCTATGTTCATAGCAGCACAATTCACCATAGCTAAGATTTGGAAACAGCCTAAGTGCCCATCAGCAGATGAGTGGATTAGAAAACTGTGGTACATATACACAATGGAATACTATGCTGCGGTAAAAAAAAAGGAACTCTTGCCTTTTGCAACAGCATGGATGGAACTGGAGAGCATTATGCTAAGTGAAATAAGCCAGTCAGAGAAAGATAAATACCACATGATCTCACTCATTTGTGGACTATAGAGAACAACATAGACTGATGAAAAGGGACAGACCTGAAGACTGAGAAACAGCAATCAGGCTATCAATCCCCAGAAGGAAAGTAGGGGAGGGCGGGGGTAAGGGGAAGAGATCAACCGAAGGACTTGTATACATGTATATAAGCCAAACCAATGGACATGGACAACGGGGGGATGGGAGCATGAGTTTGTGTGTGGGGGGGAGGTTGGGGGTTAATGGGGGGGATGAGGACACATTTGTAATACCTTAACTAATAAAATAAAATAAAAAAAAACAAAAAAAAAAAAACAAACAAAGTGAGCGGGCAGCAATTCCCCCACAGGGGACAAATGGGGACAAAGGACATATTGCCACCACGGAGAGTTTTGTTAGAACAACTTAAATGGAAAATTGAAAGATGACAGATATCTACACTAGACTCAAAACCCACATTTTTCTAAACTACAGTCTTGGAGAAAAATAGTTCTGGCAATTTCAGAAAATAATCCATATTCAACTCAAAAGGCTCACATCTTACCGATTTGTGATTATGTCATCCCAGATGTTCATTGGGTCCATCTTAGCATCTGGATATCTGCTTGTCCAGGTTTTTAAAAGTCTCTTAAGGGGAACTTGAGATGATAAATTACCTAAAAATAATATTATAGGGTGATTATATCCACAGCTCAATGACAAGACAAACTTACAATGTAGGTAGAAACTTAATACAAATTTATTGTCCCAATTAAAAAATTTTGTCTCTTCTTTCACAACAAGAACACAAAGTAACCATATTAAATCTAATATATTCTGACATTAAAACTCAACTTCTTAAGAATATAGAATAAAGTGGGGAAATAAACATACAATTTAGTGAAGTTTTACTTCATCCACAATTCCAAAAATCAAAAAAGCTCTGAAAGTTAAAAAGGTTTTCACGAGGTTGCAGCCAATTGTCTTGGCAAATCAGATCTGAATTGGCGTAGGGCTACTTATAGGTCTTTGTTTATGCCATTCATTTGAATATTTACCACTTACGGTAGATATGCATGGTTGTATTTAATTATGGAATACTGCCCCCAGCTCTGGTGTGTGCAGAAGGTTACATAATAATAATATCTGCAACTACCTGGTTTCAAGGTGTGGCAAGATAGTCCAAGAAGCTAGGAAAATTCCTGGTCAAATGGAATGGGGAAAGTGAGACGAGAAAATTAAACAAGGCCAAACAGTTTGGGCAGCTTGCAGCCAGCTTGTGAATCGCAAGACGTATTTTCACCAAACAAAGACACTTGAAAGTAAATGGTTTATACCTCTCCTTCCTAACCAGAGAATACATAGCTTAAATCACCCTGGCCTGGTTAAATAGAGAACAAAGACACAATTAGTGTCATTTGTGCCAGCTAAAGCCAAGACAAATAAAGTCTGGGGGACATACAACAAAACCCCAAAAGGATTTGGATGGTATTTCTTGGGGGATATTAGGCAGGAAAGATAACTGCTAGGACAGGAAAGAGGAAAGGGGGATTAAGGAGGAATTTTATCTCACCCACTAAACAAAGAAGTTAGCCACCTTAGGACTTGCCAAACAAGATGACCAGATGCATATACAAACATTCTGAGATAAGTCACAATAATGTAGAAGGGGTCTTTGAAACCTAGTCTGCTATCCAAGATACTCGGCAGGGGAACTTTGAAACCTGTAGAAGGAAGAGTATAAAACCCCTTGAACCCCCATTAGGCAGTGTGCTCAGACTACCTGAGTTGCCCACTTGTGTTTTATGTCTAGTGTATTCTTAATAAATCTGCTTACTTTGCTTCAACACTGCTGTCACTCATCTGAAATCTTTCTTGCAAGACTGACAAGAACTGAGGAACAGAGAGCCACACCCTCTGATTCAGGGGGCTGCCCAGTAACAAAGGATTTTGGAAAAGGGATTCATAATAATTATCATAAAATTGAAATTTCACATTGCTAAGGTTTAAAGCTTTCATTTTCTTTCTGTTGGTGGAAAGTAGTGGTTAAGAACACAAGCTTAAATCGGACAATTCTGGGTTCAAAATCTGGATCTTTCACTTTAATAGTGTGGGAAATTTTAATCTTTAAGCCTCTATAAAATGAGGAGATAGAATAAAACTATTATAAAAACTAGATAATACAGAAAAAAGGAGATTAATAGCTCCTGGAAAATACAAAGCATTTAATGTATTATTAGTACTCTGAAAAGTTTCTTTCATATTATTTTTAATTATTTAGGACAAAAATTAAAATTTAGATTTACAAAGAAGTACTGCGGGTGGCCTCCTATCAGCACCAGGATATAATTCCCTTGGTGGTGGCGAAGGCCACTATCTGAGCCTGCAGTCTCCCTCTCTCAGGCCAGGGCGCCTGGCAGCCAGACACAGAACCTCCTGCACCTGGGGCACTGCAGGCTTCTGTCAGGCAGGCATTCGGCAAAGCCCTTTTCCACCTCCAAAGTGAGTTCAGGCCCTTCCTCCAAAAGACTTGTGCGCCCCTCAGGCCAGGGCAGGTTCTGTCATCTAGTTTCCTATGCCCGCCTCCACCTCAGCAGGTATCACATCGTATTGAAATTACCCCACTATTTTGAATGCTCTTCAAGCTGGGAAATCTGTTTCCTTTGGTTTTATATCCCCAATGTCTAGAATAGTGTTTGACCATTTTATACATTCATTTCAATATCAAAATATATATCTGTAGAATAAACTTAAAATAGTTTCTAACCCATATATTAAAAAATATATACTTCCAGTAAGCAAAAAAATAAAAATAAAATCAGATAATAAAATTCTTCCATAATTATAAAAAATAATGGTAGATTAAAAAAATTACCTTGTTTGCTTATAAAGCTGATGAATTCCTGAATTTCAATTAAAGTTTGTACAGATTGCAATTTGGTAAGTCTACTTCTGTGTAAAAGCACATCAATACTAGAATAGTTCTAGAAAAAAAGGCATTTAACATTGTTTACAAATCAATTTAAGACTTTAAACTTTAATACAGTTCTATAAAATGTAAAATACAGCAACTACCATAGAAATAGATCACACAATGTGTCTCACTGTGGTTAATCATGAGGTCATACAAGAAATTAACAGATAATATAATTTTTGAAAATAATTTAGGTTGAAAACCCCTTTTGGTTCATTGAAATCAGTAAAATCAATACAAATGACCTATCATTGCCTCTACTTGCCAACACTTTTTAAAAATCACAACCTGTCCTGGCCAGTGATGCTCACTGGTTAGAGTGTTGGCCCACGCACTGAAGGGTCAAGGATTCGATTCCCAGTCAAGGGCAGGTACCTGGGCTGTAAGATCGATCCCTGGCCCTGGTCCGGGCATGTATGAGAGGCAGTCAATTGATGTGTCTCTCACATTAATGTTTCTCTCTCCCCCTTCCCTGCCTCCCTTCCACTCTCTCTAGAGATCAATGGAGAAAATATCCTCAGGTGAGGATGAACAACAAAAAATCACAACATCCACCCAGGCAGCATGGCTCTGTGGTTGAGCATGGACCTATGAAACAGGAGGTCAAAGTTCAATTCCCAGTCAGGGCATGCCTGGGTTGCAGGCTCAATCCCCAGTAGGGGGCGTTCAGGAGGCAACCACCGATTGATGATTATCTCTCATTGATGTTTCTATCACTCTCTCCCTCTTCCTTCCTCTCTGAAATCAATAAAAATGTATTTTTTTAAATCACAAAATCCTCTAATGTAAATAGCTAAGTATAGAAGCCAATTCTTACTTCAATAAACTTTGAGTGTATTAATCAACTTTTAAAGTTTAAAAATAAAAGACAATTGCTCTGGCCGGTATGGCTCAGTTGGTTGGGCGTCATGCCATGCACTGAAAGGTTGCGGGCTCAATCCCCAGTAGTAGGTGTGCAGGAGGCAGCCAATTGATGTTTCACTTTCACATCAATGCTTCTCTCTCTCTCCCTCCCTCTCCCTTCCTCACTCGAAAAAATCAATTAAAAATATTTTTTAAAACTTAGGAAAAAAGTAAATGACTTTGCTTCTAATGATCATTGTGTGCCAATGATAAATGTTGTTAACAGACTCTATACAAGACACTGACTTTAAAAATAAGCAAACATCAGAGGAAGATTCTCTGACAAGCAAAAAGGAAAAATGGCAGAAAATAAACAGGGAAGATGCATATTCTTCCCCTCCCAGCAACCAAACTTCTTTTCACCTACTCCAAATGTAAAAGTCGACTCTCAAGAGTTTCTTTTTTTTAGCAGTGTGAGAAAAATAAAAACTTAAGGTAAAACAAAAATTAGAACTTCTATAACAGGAAAAAAAACTTTTTAAAGGCATTAAGACCAAAAAACAGAGTAAAGAGCGCTATCAGAAGAAAATAGTAGAAAATGGGTGGAATTAAATAGTAAATAAGAAATGTTTTATTATTTTTTTATTCACTAGTTTACTAACTTTAAAAATATCACAGCCCTAGCCTATTTTTCTCAGTGGTTAGAGAATCAGCCCTGGGACTGAAGAGTCCCGGGTTCAATTCCCGTCAAGGCATGTACCTTGTTGCAGGCTCCATCTCCACCTGGGCTAGGGCATGTGCGGGAGGCAACCAATCAATGTGTCTCTTTCATATCGATGTTGCTCTCTGTCTCTCCCCCTCCCTTCCACTCTCAAAAAATCAGTGGAGAAGCAGCAGCCCTGTAAGTTGCTTGGTGAAAAAGAAAAAAAAATCAGTGGAAAAAATATCCTTGGGTGAGAATTAACAAAAATAAATAAATCACAGAAATAGTACATTTCAGATTGGTGTATCTGTATTACCTGTATAAAAATTTGAATGCATTTTTCAATATAATACTTGGCTCTGTCAATATCATTTTGTAAGATATAAAGAAGACTCAATTCCTGACTATAATTAAGCTCTATAATGGACTTTTGGAGCTCCTTATTTACAGCCTCATCAATAAATGTCAGCAGGGACTGGTCATTCTCTCCTTGAAGCAGTAACTTCAGCTTGCTGCGGATCATGTAAGGTAGATAGGTCTCCTACGGAACATCAGAAAGACAATGTTAGGGTGCCTAATCATTTTATTACTATAATGTAATTTAGTATAATTTTATAGTTCAAGATTTAGAGACAAAGTGATTATGCTCGATACTTCAAACCTGAAAACTATAATTTTTAAGACATGCTCATGTAAACTTGCTCATTATGTAACCACAAAATATATAGGAACATGTTCTGTAGAAAGTAGGACCTGCGTACTATTAGCTGATATACAGCTGATGTCACATACAAAGTGAGGAATCTTTAAGCATAGCCAGGACAGCAGCATTGTGAGAGAGGCCAGGAGAGCAGCCTTGTTCAAGAGGTGGGGTGACCCGCCGAAACCGGTTTGGCTCAGTGGATGGAGCGTCGGCCTGCGGACTCAAAGGTCCCAGGTTCGATTCCGGTCAAGGGCATGTACCTGGGTTGCGGGCACATCCCCAGTGGGAGATGTGCAGGAGGCAGCTGATCGATGTTTCTCTCTCATCGATGTTTCTAACTCTCTATCTCTCTCCCTTCCTCTCTGTAAAAAATCAATAAAATATATTTAAAAAAAAAAGAGTTGGGGTGACCCTATGAGGGGAGCCATCTTGCTCTGGGAATTGGGGCACGCCCATGTGTTGCCTGTCACCCAGTGCAAAGAGAACAGAAAATGTTCTTCCATGTCATCATACCAGGGATGTTATGTTAATATTTTTATTATTAGTTTTTAATATATTTTTTATTGATTTCAGAGAGGAAGGGAGAGGGAGAGAGAGATAGAAACATCAACAATGAGAATCATTGATTAGCTGCCTCCTGCACGCCCCCTACTGGGGATCAAGCCCGCAACCGGGGCATGTGCTCTTGTTCGGACCCTTTAGTCCGCAGGCCTGCGCTCTATCCACTGAGCGAACCAGCTAAGGCAATATTTATTTTTAAACACATGCCATTTATTTTAAAGGAGTTAGCTAAAAGTGGCAAGAGGTTTAACAATACTATGGAGTTTTTGGGGGGGAGTCAGGATATATAACTATCCTAATGCTTCACAACTACTACTGTATTTTTGAAAAGTTTTAAGCAACTTAATTACTTAGAGAACACCTGACCATCTAAATTATTTATTTCAGCAACTTCTAAAATGATTCTACCCACCTGATAAAATGGGTCGCTCCACATTTTATTTAGATCTGGAGGGTTCTCACTGTCGACACTGACTATAGAACAATATGCCAATGATTTCCACTCGGCAAGTTGGTTATAACAATCAAGGGATGCAAGTTCCCAAAAATCCTTCTCGGCTTCTGTAGGCTCACCGTCCACCCACTCCTGTTTATTGAGAGCCTGGCAAAGAAAAGTTTCTAAGATTATGTTACAATGTTCAAAGAATACAAATGAAATAATGTAGGTAGTGTAACATTCATGTTCAGGTTTATGATAAAGGGAAAGAAAAAGGAAAATAAAGTAACACTGAATGGGAGAATAAAACAAACAAAAGGAATGTTATAGTAACAAATTAATATAAAAACCCTAACCAAGAGAAAAGCCATTTTTCTGAGAAACTTACCAATGAAGCCAATTAATAAAATGAAGACTTTAAGTGATCCATAACTAGATTTAAGTCAATACTGTGGGTTATTTACTAGTTATAAAGTTCTTAGAATGAAAATTACAGTAGGACATTTACAGAAAATTGCAGAGAATTTTACAACCTGAATTGATCATTCCAGTCTCACAGGTCACAGAACCTGAATTTCAAATATTTGCTGGACATCTACACTTGGGATAGCCACTGGCAACTCAAAACAGAAAATATATAAAATAGAATTAAAGTCATTTTCCCAAAACCAATCTCACTTACCTATTCATACATTTTTTTCTTGCCAAAGAAAAGGAATCTATTACATAGAAATGTAATATCCTAGCAGATATTGAAATAACTTACAGTTTTATAGTATTTGGTAATTTATGAAATGCTTTATCTGTTATTCAATGATGTTTTCTTACAAAGAGTAAGAGAAACAGCAATATTTTGGTTATTATAAAACCATTCCCTGAAATTTGTGTAAAAATCTAAGGCATAAAGCTGAAACATTATGAAGCTCTCAAATTTAAAACCAATAGTTTTTCCATCCAGAGAACAAAAGTGTTTAATCAACTGACATTTGCTAGGGATCAATTTTACCTCATTATACTGCTTAGCAGCTGCGGAATAGTCACTTCTGGCTTCTTCTAACAACGCCTTCTGCGTGACTGGCTTTGTTCCGATCTCACTGCTGAAAATGCCACGGAGGACATCATACTCTCCAATGGATCTGTACAGTCTGTCCGGCAAACCAAAGGGGAAGCGTCCACATTAATGAATGCCCCAATATTTTAAAGTATTTATCGTAATAAAATGATATTAAATCAAGATGTCACATATTATATTAACTAAAATCTTACTTTTGTTTTATAAAATCTTTAAAATTTTGAAGTTACCATTAAATTTTGAAGTTACTACTTTAATCATAGAGAAGACAGAAATTATTCTAAGGTGCATTTGAAGTAAAATATGAAAATGTAGGTTAACAATATATTAACTATGTCATTAAATAAACTTCTCCCATGTTAATGGTACCATTACAGTAACACTGCACATATCTGTGGGTGACCTATTCAGAATTCTTGTCTTGCTCTAAAATTTGGAAGGTAGTGAAGAACCCAGAAGTGAGTAAAAATTAATCCAGGTTTTACTGGTGCCATGCTTTAATCTGAGTTCTGTGGACAATCTCAATGTTATCTCAAAGTAATTTCTTACAGCCTTAATATCTGCTTGAGCATTCTTTATCTTTGTAACACATTAGCACAAATCTGCTTGATCCCACCAACCAAGCTTCCCCTTTTAAGATATTCTAAGACAGTGGTTCTCAACCTTGGCTGCACTTTAGAATCACCTGGGAATCTTTTTAAAATTCTGATTTCTGGGCCTCATCCTCCGGAAATTCTGTTTCTTTTTTTTTTTTATTGCTTAAAGTAATACAAAGGGTATTACAGATGTGTCCATTCCCCCCCCCCCCCCGCCCTAGACAGTCCCCTAGCCTCCCCTATCCCCCAGTGTCTTATGTCCATTGGTTATGCTTATATGCATGCATACAAGTCTTTTGGTTGATCTCTTACCCCCCTACCTTTTGTCCCCCAACCCTCCCCGGCCTTCCCGCTGCAGTTTGACAATCTGTTTGAGGCAGCTCTGCCTCTGTATCTATTATTGTTCAAAAGTTTATAATGGTCTCTATTATCCATGAATGAGTGAGATCATGTGGTATTTTTCCTTCATTGACTGGCTTATTTCACTTAGCATAATGCTCTCCAGTTCCATCCATGCCGTTGCAAATGGTAAGAGTTCCTTCCTTTTTAGAGCAGCATAGTATTCCATCGTGTAGATGTACCACAGTTTTCTAATCCATTCATCTACTGATGGGCACTTAGGCTGTTTCCAGATCTTAGCTATGGTGAATTGTGCTGCTATGAACATAGGGGTGCATATATCCTTTCTGATTGGTGTTTCTGGTTTCTTGGGATATATTCCTAGAAGTGGGATCACAGGGTCAAATGGGAGTTCCATTTTCAGTTTTTTAAGGAAACTCCATACTGTCTTCCATAGTGGCTGCACCAGTCTCCATTCCCACCAGCAGTGCACGAGTGTTCCTTTTTCTCCACATCCTCTCCAACACTTGTTGTTTGTTGATTTGTTGATGATAGCCAGTCTGACAGGTGTGAGATGGTACCTCATTGTTGTTTTGATTTGCATCTCTCGGATGATTAGTGACTTTGAGCATGTTTTCATATGTCTCTTGGCTTTCTGAATGTCCTCTTTTGAAAGGTGTCTATTTAGGTCCTTTGCCCATTTTTTGATTGGATTGTTTATCTTCCTTTTGTTAAGTTGTATGAGTTCCCTATAAATTTTGGAGATTAGGCCCTTATCAGATATGACATTGGCAAATATGTTTTCCCACACAGTGGGTTTTCTTGTTGTTTTGTTGATGGTTTCTTTTGCTGTGCAGAAGCTTTTTATTTTGATGTAGTCCCATTTGTTCATTTTCTCTTTAGTTTCAAGTGCCCTAGGAGCTATATCAGTGAAGAAATTGCTTCGGCATATGTCTGAGATTTTGTTGCCTTTGGATTCTTCTAGAATTTTTATGGTTTCCTGTCGTACATTTAAGTCCTTTATCCATTTTGAGTTTATTTTTGTGTATGGTGTAAGTTGGTGGTCTAGTTTCATTTTCTTGCATATATCTGTCCAATTTTCCCAACACCATTTATTGAAGAGACTATCTTGGCTCCATTGTATGCTCTTGCCTCCTTTGTCAAATATTAATTGAGCATATTGGTTCGGGCCGATTTCTGGGCTCTCTATTCTATTCCATTGATCTATATGCCTATTCTTGTGCCAGTACCAGGCAGTTTTGAGAACAGTGGCTTTGTAATACATCTTGATATCTGGTATTGAGATCCCACCTACTTTGTTCTTTTTCAGGATTGCTGCAGCTATTCGGGGTCTTTTTTTATTCCAGGTGAATTTTTGGAGAGTTCGTTCTAGATCTCTGAAGTATGCCGTTGGTATTTTAATGGGAAGTGCGTTGAATTTATAGATTGCTTTGGGTAGTATGGACATTTTAATGATGTTGATTCTACCAATCCATGAACACGGTATGTTCTTCCATCTGTTTATGTCTTCCTCTATATCTTTTTTCAACGTCCTGTAGTTTTCTGAGTAGAGGTCTTTTACCTCTTTAGTTAAGTTTATTCCTAGGTAGCTTAATTTTTTTGGTGCGATGGTAAATGGGATTGTTTTTATAATCTCTCTTTCTGAAAGTTCACTACTGGTGTATAGAAATGCCTCAGATTTCTTGGGGTTAATTTTGTGTCCTGCTACATTGCCAAATGCATGTATTAAGTCTAGTAGCTTTTTGATGGAGTCTCTAGGGTTTTGTATGTATCGGAAATTCTGTTTCTTTATTACTAATGTTGTGGCCCCACCCCATAACAAAGAAACAGAATTTCCGGAGGATGAGGCCCAGAAATCAGGATTTTAAAAAGATTCTCAGGTGATTCTAATTAATGTGCAGCCAAGGTTGAGAACCACTGTTCCAAGGTAAATGGTTAGTAAGCGTGTTCCCTTCCCCCTGTAATTTTTTCCCCACCTTTTAAGTCTCAACACAAATGTCACTCTTCCTGAATCTGCAGTCACCTGACCAGCCAGGCGAGGATGGCTTCCTCCTTGGTTTTCCTCCAGTTTAGTCCCTTCACAGGTACGAAATCTCATGTATGTACATCAAAAGGGCCCATGAGCTCTCTCTCTCAGAGCCTACTGTTACAAATTTAGATTAAAACTTTACACATATGGCATTCTTATTTCCACATCCAAAGATGGTTAAAGGTACAAAAAAAGTAAAGGTGAACTTTAAACGTTAATAGCTCATGGCCCAAGAGCCCCACAGGAGATGAAGCTACAAACATTTTTCAGGAACTCAGAAAAGAGACTACCCTACACTGGCCCCAAGATCCCTGGATGATGTCTACTACAACATGGGCAAAACCATGACTGTGACATATCAAGAAAAGGCAAATTATAGTCACAAAAGTGTTTGAAAGAAATGCAAAAGTATTACATATAACAGTATGAGAAAGTGTTAAATAAAATTACAAAAAGTGTTTAAAAGCGCTTCATTTACCCAGTGTATGCACATTAGATGAGTTCTCACTCCCTGAAAATACTAAATGCACAAAGTGTTAATCATTGTTCCTATACAGGGTGAGGCAAAATTAGGTTTACAGTTTGTATGGAAAATAATACAATAATCCTATATAATAAAAGCCTAATATGCAAATCAACTGAACAGCAGAATGACCTGTCGGCAGAGGGTGGGGCCGATGAGCTGGCGGCACCAGGCCAGCCAAGGCAGGTGCCAGTAGGCAGAGGGAGGGGACGGCGACCAGCAGTGGCGGGGCAGCGCCATCCCCCAATCAACCAGCTGGTCGCCTCCTACAGAGGGAGGCCACTGGTGGCAGCGGTGGGGCGATGGGGGCCGGGGCCGTCCCCCAATCTGCCTGCTGGTCGCCTCCCGCTCCCCGGAGCAGGCTTAAGCTGTCAGTTGGACATCCCCTGAGGGCTCCCAGACTGTGAGAGGATGCAGGCTGGGCTGAGGGACCCCTTCCTGAGTGCACAAATTTTCGTGCACCAGGCCTCTAGTTAATAATAATAATACAAGAATAAACTGTGATTCACATACTCATAACAGTAAACCTACTTTTGCCCCACCCAGTACATCTGAAAGAAGATAAAAAAAGCCCAGATGCACTCTCTGAACTGACCAGGATGTGGATGTATCTTGCCACTTAGAAAACTCATCACCTCCTACTTCATATTATGGTTAGTCATGTATATAAGTACATATAGCTAGTTTTGTGAGCCTGTGAGAAATGTCTAATTCGTATTTTAATTCTTCTCAGCACCTGAGAATGCCTTACTCACTCAGAGTCCGAATTAAGAAAGATAAAAATGACTATAAAATAGTGAAAAGGTAAGGAATCCGCACCCTTACTTTTACTTTCTTTTACCCTAGAACTTGAAGATCTAAAAATCAGTGCTATAAAATAGTAGTTCAAATTAAAATTCAACCTAAACCAAGAGACGTCTCAGAATCACTGGCATCAACTAATGAAAGAAACAGACATAACACAAAACAGAATAACTACACAACAAAATTCCGCCCCCTCCCCCCTCAAATAAACAAAATAATTGGACTTAATTGTTCCTAAAAAATGTGAATCCTGCTGAAAATAATAAATCACCCTCTATTCAGTATAGCAAAGCAGCAAACACATTCAAAATACTAGGAACTGTAAGTTACAGCCACACTTATAGGAAACAAAACTTAGTGCATAAATATCCCGAGTCCAAAAAGATTGTATAGTGAAAGAAATTATCATGTTTAATTAATCTCTTTCCCTGGGCAAAATATTCCTTGTCATCTCATGGAATGGTACTCTACCTGAAAGGTTTTTAAAAAATGTTTATAACAGTGTTACTATCAACTTTACTTGTTCATTTTCTGCCAAAATGAAATTCACTGTTCTCTCAACAGCATCTGGATCACAGAGCTTACTTAGCAAGTTCCATCCAGCGGAGAACATCAGGGGGAAGGTGGGGCCTCCCCCGAACCCGCTTGAGAGGTGGCTCTTGAGGTGCCAAGTGGAGCAAGGCCTCCTCGAGCAGGCGGATGCCCACAGGCTGCTGAAGGCTGGCCAGGCAGCCAGCACCGACAGAAGCTGGGTCCAGGCTCAGCAAGTCCGTGTGTTGGCAACTGATTTCCTGTGAAACCACAAACATATAGAGCTGTTTAGCTTGTGGTATGTTGACCAGATCTTCACAAGTGAATAATTCATTCTAGTAGACATTAAGAAAAGTTTTGATGTAAGTAGTGATATAACTAAAACTTTCTCTGCATAATTCTATTAAATTTTCCTCAACATTCAGTTTGCTCAGAGGAGGAAATGACCTTTTATTTTTACATTTACTTTTTAATTTAAAGCAGAAAATAACACCCACTAGAAAAATGGAAGATTATATATATAGAGATAAATAACAATTGCAGTTGTGAGGAATATTTAGCCTGAATTGATGAGAAAAGCAGCTAAGTCCTGGCCAGGTGGCTCAGTTGATTGGAGTATCATACTGTACACCAAAAGGCTGTGGGTTTGATTCCCTGTGGGTCCATACCTAAGTTTTGAGTTCCATCCCCAGGCAGCGCCTATAGGAGGCAACCATTCGATGTTTCTCTCACATCAATGTCTTTCTCTCTCTCTCAATTTCTCTAAGAATCAGTAAAAACAAACAAACATATCCTCGGGTGAGGCCTAACATTTTTTTTAAAAAGCAGCTGAAACATAGATTTCATACCTGATCACCAAAAAGTAGGTACACTCAGCTCCAATATTCTTTTCAAAACCTTTCCCCCCATCTTTTTCACTCATCAATTATTATACTGACCTTTACTTTGTACCTCTCAATTTGAGAGTCCTATATACACCAAAATCATGAGAAATAAATCCCAAATCAATACAGAGAATATGAACAATTCCTCCTCATCCACACCAGCCTCTTCCCAACTCCCTCATGGCTGTGCCAGGCCTGGACCACTTGCTAAGTCTGACAGAGTTTCCACAAAGCCAACATAAGCTCTACGTTAGGGGTCTTGGAATACAGACTCTCCAAAGTAAGCAAACAAACAAATATGTATGTCACTCTTAGAAGGAACCTAGTGGTAAAGAAAATCCAAATCAAATTCTATTTTAATTAATAACATAGCAAAGGCTCTTAGTTAAGATGTCAGATTTTGATATAACATTTTCTAATATGGAGAAGGAAGCCCAGAAGAAAATATTGTAAAATAAATATATTTTTAATTTTCAAGCAATCCCCTCATTCTATAAATATTTATTGAGTGCCTTCTATATTCCAGACACTATGGTAAACAATGTTGTTTCTGACTGTATAAATTTTGAGATTTATTCCTACTTGCCCATGAGATGTCTTTCTCATGTGATGGTTGTAATGAACAAACAATTATTATTGGGATATCATTTCTTCATAAGTAAATGTGTACTCATAATTTAGATGAGATCTGTAAGTCTGTTTTCAGGACGACTGACTATTCTGTATAATCCTGTTGACAGTATCATTTTACTTTATAAAGAACTAGAGGCCCGGTGCGTGAAATTCATGCAGGGGTTGGAGGTGGGGGAGGGTTGTCCCTCAGCCTGGCCTGCACGCTCTCACAATCCGGGGACCGCTGGCTTCTAACTGGGCTTTTATACCAAGTTTAATTTTGGATTTTCCTATCACATATATTGTTTCTAAGTACAAATAAGTTACATCTACCCATCTGTAAGAGGTAACCAAACCAGAGTCCATTTCCTCTGTTAACTGTCTTGTGTTTGAACCTGGGAAACAAATCAAGTTTTGTTTTTCTAATTTATATTTTTTACTGTTGACACTATTGCAGATGCCCCCCACTTCTCCCCCAGCAAAAGAAGTCTTACGGCATAGTCATGCAAAGGCAAAGTAGATAATGCATCTTATGAAGTGTGTGTAGACTTTTACCTGGATGCAGGCGACAAAAGGCGGAAAGAAAGAGTAAGTGGTGGCGAGAAAATGATTGAAGTCCTGGAGCAACTTTTGAGTAATGTTGTTTTTCTCAGACACGGTCTTGTGTTTGTCCATCTCTTTAATGATTGCAGAAAACAAGCTGCCAAAAAGTTGCTTTGCCATTATTGGGTCTCTCTGCAAAATATTCAAAAGGAAAAGAAATTGGGAACTGAAGTAAAAATTCTTTAATTTACCAACTATCAAAGCTTTATTTGAAAATACAAACTGTTGCAAACATATCTACTAAAGATCTCATTTCTATTTAGAAACTTTTAACAGACATTGACAAGGGGAGAATGTGGAGTTTAACCAAAGATACCTGCTTGACATGTGCCTTCTGAAAGGCATGACAGCACAGATTTTGGACCCAGAGATATGAATTTAAAAGCTGGAACCACATATCTTAACTCCTGTGTGAGTCTGGGCCTTCAGATTCTGCATAATTAAAATGGGGATAACAGGACACATCTCATAGGGTTTTGGTAAGATTAGCCAAGATAATGTATGTCAAGTGCTCAGTGTGGTAACTGATAAAATCTTGGAGAAAATTAAATTTTCAGGTATTATCTTCACATGAACATTATTGTAAAGCTTAAAACAACTAACCAATGGGCTTAAATAAATTGCCAATTTTAACTTTCAAGGTACCATCAAACTATTAAAACCATTAGTAGCTGTTTATGTGTCTTTCGAGTTTGGGCTATTTATCTCTAATGGCTTTAACCCTCATACTCCATGACCACAGGAACATTATCCTTTTTTGTGTCTACAACACCAATACTCAGAATAACTTCTGGCATGTTGTGTCTATATTTTTTAAATGAAGGCATGAGTGTATGCATAAATAAAAATTTTAAATTATTTTGTTTGATAAAAGCTGTGTCTGAAGAAAAAGTACAATTTGACTTATACTTTGCTTATTAATTTAAGTAATGTATTTTTCTTATAAAAAGTAATAATAGTTGCTATGTAAGATTTTAGAAAATATGGATTAGGAAAAAAGAAAATAAACATCACCCATATTATACTACATCTAGTTACTGTCAGGGCTGCTGCCATCCTGACACATACACTGTTGTTTGATAATCTGCTTTTTTCATTGAACATGTAGAGTCAGCTTTCCATATCTACAAGGCACTGGTTCTTGTGTACAAATTCCCTTATTTTCCAAGGAGTCCCACATGCTCATTCTGTTACAGTAACTGCAACAGTAATTAAGACAATAATGTCTCCAGAGCAACAGGATGCTGCTGCTGGGCATGGACAGCTGGCTGACATGCTCCTTGCTAGCTCTGTCCAAACGTGAGGCTCCTAAGGCAGAACGGCAGGGCCAGGACAGCCACGGAGGCCTCTGTTACCCACCACTGCATCCAGTGCTTAGAACAGGCCCTGGCATACAGGCGGTGTCACTCCGTATATTAACATTTGTTGAATAAAGTAATGGAATTTGAAGAATTAACAAAAATATCCTATCTAATAATAGAGAAACATGGTAATTAACCATAACTTCGCTACCCTTCCCATTGGCTAATCAGCGAGATATGCAAATTAACTGCCAACCAAGATGGCGGCCGGCAGCCAGGCAGCTGAAGCGAACAGGAGGCTTGCTTGCTCCAGTGACGGGGGAAGCCAATGTTCCCCGCCTAACTCGCCCTGCTCTAAGCTACACTCTAAGCAACAAAGTTGCAATTATAGAAGCTAAACAAGCTCCAGATACCTGCTTTCAGCCAGCCTGCCTCAGAGCTTAGAGCAGCAGTGATGGCAACAATGTTTCAATTACAGAAGCTAAATAAACCCAGAAAATGCTTTCAGCCAGCCGTAGCCTCAGAGCTGGAGCTGGCTCTCAGCTCCAGTGACAGCTATAGAAGGTAAATAAATCCCAGAATAAAAAAAAAGAAAAAAAGGAGAGGTTGGGAGCATCAGTCACCTGCCAACTTGAAAATGGCCCTCAGCCCCTCACCCAGATTGGCCAGGCACCCCAGTGGGGACCCCCACCCTGAAGGGGGTGTGACCAGCTGCAAACAGCCATCATCCCCTCATCCAGGCTGGCCAGGCACCCAAGCGGGACCCCCACCCTGATCCAGGACACCCTTCAGGGCAAACCAGCCGGCCCCCACCCATGCACCAGGCCTCTATCCTATATAGTAAAAGGGTAATATGCAAACTGACCCTCACAGCAAAAAGACTGGAAATGACTGGTCACTATGACACACACTGACCACCAGGGGGCAGATGCTCAATGCAGGAGCTGCCCTCTGGTGGTCAGGGCACTCTCACATGTGAGGAGCTCTGCTCAGCCACAAGCCAGGCTAATGGCTGCCAGTACAGCGGTGGTGGTGGGAGCCTCTCCTGCCTCCTCAGCAGCGCTAAGGATGTCCTACTGCAGTTTAGGCCTGCTCCCCGCTGGCAAGTGGACATCCCCTGAGGGCTGCCGGGCTGCCAGAGGGATGTCTGATTGCTATCTTAGGCCCAATCCCCCGGGGAGCGGGCCTAAGCCAGCAGGTGGTCATCCCCTGAGGGGTCTCAGACTGCAAGAGGGTACAGGCTGGGCTGAGAGTCCCCCCCTCCCCTACAAGTGCACAAATTTTTGTGCACCAGGCCTCTAGTAAGTAAATAAATTCCTTCCTAAAAAATAAAAAAAAAATAGTCCTGCTTTTTCAAAACAATGTTTACCATCTTTATTTTTTCCAAGCACAAATGAGATGAACTTATTTGGACATGGGTGTCTCAACAGTTCCAGGCTTGCTAACCTACTACCATCATTACATATCACGTACCTCTCCAGTATGGAGAGAAGCAAATCATGCCTAGGAGAGCAGGTGTCAACATTATTTTTGAGGGAGTGCTGTGAGCACATGTATGCAAGGTGCTAGAAAAACTGGGAACTAGTGGCAATGCAGAAAAAGCACTGGACCAGTCATCAAACAGGGAGAGCATTGTCCTTACGCCCCAACCAGGGAGGCATACAGCTTTAACCATACCACCCATTCTTTGCTAAACTTCAAGTCTTCATCTATAAATGTATCTAGTCATTGCTTCAAGGGCACAAAATTACTGTGAGAATCTAATGAGAGAAATGTGAAAGCACTCCCTAATAACCAAGAACTACTGCGAGGGTAACTACCTGGATCTATACATGGGATAAAAATGCACAGAATTTCACACACACACACACACACACACACACACGCACACACGCACACCTCAATGAAGAGGAAAATGATGAAAATGAACAAAGTCTGAAGTCTAGTTGATACTACTGTAACACTGTCAATTTATAGGTCTTAATAATGTACACATTTCATAAGGAGCATTGTTGAAGGTAGCTAGATGAAGGGTACATAGGACTATGTACTAGTTTTGCAAATTCCTGTTGAACTATCATTATTTAGATTCAATAAAAAGCTTAAAAGACAGTAAGAGGCTGTGCAGATATAACCTATTATTATAATCTGGAAACTTAAGTACAATAAAATATAAGGCATTATATTTTACTAACTAGTATACTATATACTCTAAGCTCTTTAATTTAATATTTATTTCAATAAAAGTCAAAAGAATCATATCAGGCTTTTGGGGGATAAATATCCTGTTTTTGTCAAAGAATTCAGATAGGAAATTTCCACTCTGACATCCAGACGACTTAGAAAAACATGTCCAGTCCCCTGCCAACAAGAGTATTAACAGAGAAGGAAGAACACTGATCCCACCGATAAACGATAATCTCCCGATTCCCCGCCTCCTGCAAAGGATTTTAGATAAGCAATTATTTAAATGGCTTAGCGCCTTGAAGTTTACAATGATTTTTTGCACATTACTGCAGTCTAACGTTGTTGGTAAGAAATTTAGGTATCACTCTCTGATGTCATGGATGAAAACATGACACTAAGTGTCTTGACAAGGACTCCAACTGCAGGGATACCTTCCAGGTGACAAGTCAGAGTCTCAACACGTGAGAAGTTTCAGCCTCAGGAAATGGCAGAGCCGACACTTGGATCAAGGTCTTTTAATCAAGTCCATTGGTTAGGACAAATAAGCACCTCATTTATGATACAGTGTAGCCTCGAACATTTTTCTTGAACAGGATAGACCCCTGGAACTGTTATACCAGTGATTACGCAACCACAGAAAACAGTGCTCAAGGACCAACCTGGGCCACAGCTTGCAAGGGGGTGATCAGGCTGCTGTATTTAATCTGAATGTCGGGAAGGTCTCCTTGACGATAACTTCTGTACAAAATGACTTGGGCATCCTGCTTCATTTTGAACTCACTCTTGATCTCCTATAATCATCAGAACCAAAGAAGATTTGAAATTTGAATTGTGATTAAGAAAATCAGTAGTACATGAGCTATGAAACTGAGAGTACCCATCTTTAACATAAAGGTGAATCTGTGACAATTTGTATCCAAAATGGTTTAGTCACTATCTGTTACCAGTCGATGATAGATGAGAAATCCAAAAGAAAAATCACTATGGTGAAAAGATTATTTAAATATTTACTACAAGTAATCTGAATGTTTGTAAAATCAGAGAACTTGATTGAAAAAACGTCTTAAAGCCATAAATCAGAGAGCTGTATTTCCTTAATTACTCTGAGAATAAACCTTGGCTATAAGACCCAGGGTGATCACTACAGCCCCCCTGTGATCTCCCAGGTCCTCCAGGCCCTGCTCACCCACAAAGGCCAGTCTGGGCCTTCCAATCAATCCTTAATCACCCCCAACCCCAACTCTCCCCCATGCAGGGCCGTGGGTCCCTGCTCCTCTCTTTGCCTAGAATGTCTTTCTATAGCTTTTCACTCATCGTTTGGCTGTCATCTCAGACACCACCTTTTCCAAAAGGCTTCCCTCACTACTTCTCTCCCAGACATGCTCATTCCTTGGTTAATGCCCGACATCACACGTTACACGCGCCTCTGTGCCCCTGGCATTGAGTAGAGCCAGATATTGAGCACAGGCCTCCAACAAACAAATGGCCACAGTGCAGGCTCTCCCACACCTGCTGTTTTCCACGCCGTCCTTAGTGAGTGGTTGGCCACCCAGATTAGACACCGAGATCAGAGGCACGCATGGCCTCACACAGCAGGCCATTCTATGTTTCCTAATTACTAAAAAGACCTTTTTCTCAGGCCAAAATACCTCCCTGCGATTTACCCAACCATCCTGGTTTTCTCTCTTCCTTCTGCTGTCTAGATATTGTACTTCCTGCAGGCATGCCCAGTGAGGTTTCAGGTTTCATTAGGAGCCCGGAGCCACTTCTGTGAGTGCCCAAAATAAAAGGCCCTCCAGCTGTGATGGGGCCAGTGAGAAGGAGCATGAGATAAACTCAGGACGATGATTTTGGACCCTAGTCCTCAAAAGAATAGTTGCAGTTACAGAGACAAGAGGAAGATGAAAAGTACATTTACTTTTCACAGAAGATACAGGGAAACCATTCAACCACTTCATACTCAGATGCGCAAGTTAATTAAGTGATTAAGGGTTTAAGCTGAGTTAGAACAAAGATGGGGTTTTTTTATTCATAATCTTAAAAATTTTATCATAACTACTGATTGATAAGATTAAAGCTATGGCTAAAAAAACACTTTCATTATTTTCACATTTTGAGAAATGTTTACCTCTTAACTCATGCCTCAAATCACTACTTTCCGCAGAGAGCTCTGACCTGTCTGCCTAGCCCTGCCCACCCCTTCCTCTGGGCCCACCATTCCCTCCCCATCCATGCACCTCCAGGAGAGTAGCTGGTTGCAACGTGGCCTCACCCCGAGCCCCCTGGCCTAGATTAGTGGTCCCCAAGTGGCCCCCGACCCGAGGTGGGTCAAGACTCTGGCCTTGAGGCAGAGAGTGGGGCAATCCCTTCTCAGCAGCTACAGTCACAATATGTAAAACTCAGGAGTAATTGGTGGCCATGGTTCCACCACACAGAGAAGATCAGTCTGTTCAGAGAACAAATCAAGCTGAAGAGAGGCTGAAAGAAGGGGCAGCGATGGGGCCCTGCCAGGGCCTGTGAGCCAGGACACACCACAGGTTCAGGGGACGACCCACAGATTTCATTCTGAGATACCACAACTCACCAGTGAGTCATGAATGCCCTTTCATTTCCAATAGTCAGAGGAGCCTTTCATTCACAAATAACTTCAAGTCCTATACTGCTGCTCCTCTGATTTTGGTTTAAAGACCAATATTAACCAATATCTGGCAGGAAGCTTGTTTCCTTGGTACACATATATAAAACAGGTATTTCAAACCAATCAAATGCTTGAGAAAAGATACAAACCTTCTTTCGTTTTTGCTCAGCAATACCTTTTTTCGCATAAATCAAATGGATCTTTTCTTGGTCCTTTAAAAATCGTCTGCGTAATCTTAATATATCTACCCGACTGTCTGTACCTGAAGAATAAAAAGCCAGTTGGTTATAATTGGCCAATTCAACACTTGCCTCGGCCCCAGGATCTCCTAAAATAAACGTGGGGTTGTTTTCTTACCTCCATTTTTTATTTTATTTAGTTTTTCTTTTCTTCCTTTTTCTCTCTTTTTTTAAATGACACAAGCCTATGCAAAGAAGATAATGAGCCAGTTTTGAAAGCTACAGAACAGAAAATTTAAGTAACTCAGTCCTAGTGCTGCAGTAGAACAATGATGGTGGAAAGGACTTGGAAGACTCGGCCCTGGCAGCACCAGGCCCTCCAGGGAAGGGAGGAAAGTGTGGCTGACACAGGAGGTGTGCTGTGAAAGCACAGCCCTCATGGTGTGGGTGTGGAGCCGGGGGAATGGACATAGAGTCTCAGTGAAAAGGGCCAGCCCGCTGGAAGCAGAGGAAACAGTGACCAGTAAGACACAGGGATAGCCTGAAGGTAGGACAATGGAGATTCTGTCCCTGGATAACCAACCAGCACAAAAGAGCAGACAGAGATATGGACATGTCTCAAGGGCCCAGTCCAGACTGACCTTGCTGAGTGAAGACCACAGTCAGCACGCACGCCCTTTCATAAGCTATTCCACATGCCTTTTTAGTGCCCTACTTGGGACACATTAAAAAAGTAAAACATCGCCGAAACCGGTTTGGCTCAGTGGATAGAGCGTCAGCCTGCAGACTGAAGGGTCCCAGGTTTGATTCTGGTCAAGGGCATGTACCTTGGTAGCGGGCACATCCCCAGTAGGAGATGTGCAGGAGGCAGCTGATCGATGTTTCTAACTCTCTATCTCCCTTCCTCTCTGTAAAAAATCAATAAAATATATTTAAAAAAGTAAAACATCATCGAGTATTTTGAGCAAAGCTTCAAATATGAAAGACAGAAACCAAAATAAACAGGAATGAGCAGTTGCTGAAATCAGATCATTCAAGAAAAAATTTTCAAAAATTATCATTTATCACGAAGATAAGAATAGATATTGTATCCATAGATCAAGGACTTAAGGGATGTTCAGGGAACAAAAATAGCTTACGGAAATTAAAAATATGGTATCATAACATAAAAGCGAGGGTTAGAAGATAAAATAGAAGAAATTTCTCAGAATAGAGAGCAAAAAGGATAAAACAAGAAGAAAATTAGAAGGATAATCCATAAGATCTGACATGCAAGCAACAGGATTTCAAAAAGAGAAAACTGAAATGAGGAAATCATCAACAAAATCACCCAAGAATATTCCAGAACTAGAATAGATGAGTTAGCAGTCTGACAGGGCCCTAGAAAAATGGACTAAAATAGACCAAAGAAGACTTTTGTGAAATTTCCTAAAACTGGTTGAAAAGAGGAAGATCCTAAGAGTGTCCACAGAGAAAAGATCAAGTTCTTACAAAGGATCAACAAAGAGATGACATCAGGTTTCTCAACCACAGCCAGTGAAACGGGAAACTGACGAGTTCACACTCCGAATTCTAGAGCTAAATCACCCATTAGATGTGAGTGCTACCAACAGCAATGTGCGGCATCAAAGTACCAACAAGAAGCAGACTGCTTCTGACCCCCTTTCTCGGGAAGCTGCTTGAGGAGATGTAAAAGAAGGAACTGAACCCAGGAAGGAGGATCAGGACAGGCGAACAGACCCTCAGGCTGTGGGGGTGGTCTCTAGACAACCACTAAGCAGAAACCCCACCCAGGCAGCTCAGAGGCTCCCGGAGAGGTTTCTTTAAGAATCTGAGACATTTATATGTTGGGATACAATAAAACTATACAACTCAGAGGAGATTTGGTGATAAATACGTAGAAATCTGAGCATCTCAAACAAAATAATTATGAATACGCAGGAAAAATTATTGTATGAAAAGGAAAAGAAATTACGGAATCACTCATGGTTCAGCCACAAATACTATTTATGTAGCCAAGATAAAAGGAAACTGAATATCGATGAAACAAAGACTAAGGCATAATTATATCAGAGGATGAAGGCACAGGAAGAATTCATCGTGTGTGTGTGTGTGTGTGTGTGTGTGTGTGTGTGAGAGAGAGAGAGAGAGAGAGAGAGAGAGAGAGAGAGAGAGAGAGAGAGACATGGGGGTGAGGGACAAGAGGGAGACAAATTCTAACGTCCGAACATGAAGTCAAAACCATGACTAATACTGAAAAAAAGAAAGGTGGCAATATAAAAAAGACTGTTTGGAGAGATGGAAGCAAATACCAAAAACTTGACTAAAAGGATGTAAGTGGTTGCATCTCTCACTTCTTATAACAAGCTGTGGGAAAATATTTGACTCTTTAAACTATATGCATGTATTACTCTGATACAAATAAGTAAAGGAAACTAAAATTAAAAAATAAATAAAATGATTGAAAAGTGATATTTTAATTAGATTACAACTTCCAGTTTTTAAACTGCATCCCCTTTTAATGATAATAAACAGTAGCATATAAGTACTAATTCACTGTATACTATGAACCTCCAAATGTTCCTCTTCAGGCAAAAAAAAAAATACATATACTGCGAAGAAGGCAAGATATGAAATATTTGAAATCGACAAAGGTACATGGGAAGATTCAAGTATATTAATTAAATTACTATTAGCATTTATTTACCTACTCAGTTCTATGACTGAGTTTTTTCAAACCCATATATAAAATGTCTATGGGAAATAGTTTAAAAATTAGGTTTCACCTCTTACCTTTATTATTTTATATACATGGTTCCCCAATTCTACCTATATCAGCCATGACATATTTTCACTCTAAAAATGTAGAAAGGGGAAAACTGCAACAATTTGAATTGTGGACAGTAACTCCTTTCATCCCCATTCAATAAAGAAACTAGTCCAGCTGGTCACCAGCAGTCACCACACATTAACTGAACTGCAGACTGTCCCAAATGCACACCAAGTTTTAGCAATTCGAGTAGCCGAAATGGCGGAGGTATAAACGGACATGTCTGGTGCCTTGTCCTAGAGCAGATAAGGGTGAGCAGCTGAAACGGGTAACACGCAGCCCGAATAGGCAGAGGATTTTCAACTGAGAGACTGTCTGCAGCTAGGAAAGACCGAGAACCCCCAGGAAAAAAAAAGGAGGGTTGGAGACTGCGGCTGAAGCCTCTCGTGGTGCGCCAGCTCAGCAGCGGAGACTGCGCCATCTTGGGTGGTTGTTGCCGGCATCCAGAGACCAGCTACTAACCTGGAAACAAGGGATCTCAAGCAGCGTGACTGCGTGAACTCAGACGAGCACTGCTTCTTCTCACGGAAAGGTTGGACATCCCCTAAAGGTGCAGTTTGCAGGTCGGGTTGGAGGGAGGACTAAGCTCGCGCGCGCGGGGCGGAATCTGCGCCCCACAGAGTCCGCAGCCGTTGGGACCAGCGTGACCCGCGAGTGGGGAAGGGGCCCCACAGGGCTGCTGGCAGAAGGGAAAGCGAAAAATGAGCCCATAGCTGGACTGGATGTAAAGGAGCAGCCTTGGACTTTGCCAATCTGCTGGCTGCTTGGTGTCAGGGGCGAGTGGGCGCGCGGAGACTGCGCGCGGAGACTGTGTGCAAACCTGGAAGGTGGAGGCTTGCGAATTCGCACAACCATCAGGCTCTTGTTACAGTTCCCCTTAGATCCGTGCATTTGATTATTAAACCCAGTGCATGGGATTCCCCAGTTAGGGTCATTCGCAGAGCCTGTAGGGGAAAGTTCTTTTTGGGGAGCCTGGGAAACAGCGGGCAGTGGCAAGGAACCAGCTCTGGGCAGTGGTCTTTCCCAAACCAGTTCCAAATACCATAGAGGAAAAAAAAAAAACAAAAACCCTACTGATAGAGAGGACTTATAGCCTCGGAGGTCAATCCAGACACACTGCCACCCAGAGGCAGAGCCACGAACTGTCTCTTCTGTGATCACAAATAAAGGCAGTCTGGTAAACAAATACAACCTGCCTTAAAATCAGGTCTGTGGTTTACTGCACGAGGGACAGTGTATCGCAGGGAAGTTCAACACTCCCCTGAATGCCTGGCAGGACTAAGGCGTGCCAAAAAGAAGAGTGGAAGATCTGAAGCACCTTCACTTCTGAATATTTATATATATATATATATATTTTTTTTTAATTCATTTTTCACCATTTCATTAAGAACCTATTTTATTTTTTTTTATTTTTTTCATCACTTGATTTTACCTTTTTAATTACTACATTTTTTTAACCAGTATTATTGCTATCCTTTTGCCATTTTTTCAAGTGTCATTTTATTTTTAATTTTTTTTATTTTTCTTTATTTTATTTTGGGATTAGTGTTCTACACTCTATTTTCATCGTTCCTTTAGCATCATTTCTCTCTATCTCACATTTACCCTTAAGCCAAAACTCTCTTCCTCACTTTTCCCCTTTTGTTGTCCTGTTTTTCTTACCCTATTTCTGCTTTGGATTTTCCCTTTTCCTTCTTTCTACCCCCTGTCTAAATTTTACCCTACTTATATATCTAATTTCCAATCCCTCGCTCTAAATCCATATACACCTCTCTCTTATCTTTCTTCACTATCTAATTTTTTTTTCCTCTCTCTCTCTGTCGTTTTGCTAGTGTTTGCTTGATTTTGAGTATATTGGGGTTTTTTTATGCTTGTGTGGGAAATTGTTTTGTTTTTCATTATCATTTTTCTGTTTTGCTTACTTTTTCTTTATCTGGTTATTTTTGTGCTTCTGTTTTCCCTTGCCTCGCTTGATATTGGTGGTTGTTTGTAGTTTGCATTAGTCTCCAGGGATCTGCTGCTGGAGTTCATTGAGATTGGTTGCGGTTCTCTTGGAGTTTTCTCCCCATACAAATAGCCTCTTCCCCACCTCTATTTCATTCTCTTACTTTTTTTGTTTGTTTGTTTGTTTTTGTTTTTGGTTTTTGATTTGTTTTGTTTTTGTTTTTGTTTTGTTTTTTGTCTTTTTGTTTTTTTCTTCGCTCCCTTTTCCCAATCTCATTTCGGCACTCCTTTTTGTTTTTTATTTTTCTCTTTAATCTTTTTCTCTTTTTTCTTCTTTATCCCCAAATTCTCTTCGCTCGGGGGGTCACCTTTATTTGGGGTTATTAATATCGTGAATGCATTTAGTTCGGTGCCTTGTACGTTGTGCCTTGTTGTGTTGTATTTTGTGCCTTTGAATCAGCACAGCAGAGAGAGAACTACATAACCAAACACCTTGAGAAGAGAAATCATGGTGAAACAAAGAACCAACCCAAATATGAAAGAAAAACAGGCATCATCAGAAAAGGAAGTAAACGAAATGGAGGCAATGGAGGCAAGCAACCTGTCAGAGAAAGAATTCAGAGTAATGGCCATAAGGTGGATGAAAAGAATGGAAGACCAATTCAACAATATGTGTAGGAACCAAGAGGAAATGAAGAAGAACCAAGAGGAAATGAAGAGAAACCAAGAAGAAATGAAAAATGACATCACTGCCATAAAGAACTCAATAGAAAGCATCAACAGTAGACTAGAAGAAGCAGAGGACCGCATCAGCGAGCTAGAAGACAAGGTAGAAAAAAATACCCAAACAGAGCAGCTTCTAGAAAAAAAAATTAAAAAGCAGGAGGAGAGCCTAAGAGAACTCTGGGACAATGCTAAACGAAACAACATCCGAATAATAGGGGTGCCAGAAGGAGAGGAAACTGAGCAAGGAATAGAAAACCTGTTTGAAAAAATAGTAACAGAAAATTTCCCTGATATAGGGAGGAAAAAACTCACACAAATCCAAGAAGCTCACAGAGTCCCAAACAAAATGAACCCGAAAAGACCGACACCAAGGCACATAATAATTAAATTGGCAAACACCAACGACAAAGCAAGAATCTTAAAAGCAGCCAGAAAGAGACAGAAAGTTACCTACAAAGGATCCCCCATCAGACTAGCGACCGATTTCTCAACAGAAACACATCAGGCAAGAAGGGAATGGAATGAAATATACAAAGTCATGCAAAGGAAGGGTCTGAATCCAAGAATACTATACCCAGCGAGGCTATCAATCAAAATTGAGGGTCAAATCAGGAGCTTCACAGACAAAAACGGTCTACGGGAGTTTATTACAACCAAACCAGCAATGCAAGAAATGCTAAAGGGTCTGCTGTAAATAGAAAAAACAGGAAACAAAGAAGGAATGCAGCGGTAAAGAACAAAAATGGTGACTAACCAGTTTCTATCAATAATAACTTTAAATGTAAATGGATTAAATTCCCCAGTCAAAAGGCATAGGGTAAATGAGTGGATTAAAAAACATGACCCATATATCTGCTGTCTACAGGAAACCCACCTCAGAAAAAAAGACGCACACAGACTGATGGTGAAGGGATGAAAAAAGGTTTTTCAGGCCAATGGAAGTGAAAAAAAAGCTGGGTAGCAATACTTATATCTGACAAATTAGATCTCAAAGTGAAGGACATAAAAAGAGATCAAGAAGGCCACTTCATAATACTAAAGGGAGCAGTCCATCAAGAAGAAATAACTCTGGTAAATATATATGCACCCAATATAGGAGCACCCAAATACGTAAGAAATCTTCTGGAGGAGATCAAGGGAGAGATTGACAGCAATACAATCATAGTAGGGGACCTTAACACCCCATTATCTCCACTGGACAAATCCTCTAAACAGAAACTCAGCAAAGAAACATCAATACTAAATGACTCACTAGATCAGATGGAATTAATTGACATCTTCAGAACATTTCACCCCAAAGCCACAGAATATACATTCTCCTCAGGTGCACATTTGTCATCTTCAAAGACAGACCATATATTGGGTCACAGACAAAGTCTCTTCAAATTCAAGAAAATTGAAATCATATCAAGCATCTTCTCAGACCACAAAGGCATAAAACTGGAAATCAACTACAACAAAAACAATCCAAAAAAATCAAACACATGGAGACTAAATAGCATGCTATTAAACAACGACTGGGTTACCAATGAGATCAAAGAAGAAATAAAAAACATCATGGCAACAAATGACAATGAAAACACAACAATCCAAAACCTATGGGACACAGCAAAAGCAGTCTTGAGAGGGAAGTTCATAGCTCTACAAGCTTACTGCAAGAAACAAGAAACAATGAGAATAAATGACCTAACTCTACAACTCGAAGAGTTAGAAAGAGAGCAACAAAAAAGGCCCACTGTAAGCAGAAGGAAGGAAATAACAAAGATCAGAGCGGAGATAAACGACATAGAGACCAAAAAACAATACAAAAGATCAACAAAACCAAGAGCTGGTTCTTTGAAAGGATAAAAAAGATTGATACACCTCTAGCCAGGCTCACCAAGAAACAAAGAGAGAGGACCCAAATAAACAAAATCAGAAATGAAAGAGGAGAAATAACAACAGACCCCATAGAAATACAAAGGATTGTTAGAAAATACTATGAACAACTCTACTCCAACACATTAGACAACCTGGAGGAAATGGACATATTCCTAGATAAATACAACCTTCCAAAACTTAACCAGGAAGAATCTAAAAATCTCAATAGGCCAATAACTATGGAGGAAATCGAAGCAGTAATCAAAAAGCTTCCAGCAAACAAAAGCCCGGGGCCAGATGGCTTCACAGGGGAGTTTTACCAAACATTCAAGGAAGACCTAAAACCTATCCTCCTCAGACTATGTCAAAAGATCCAAGAGGAAGGAGCACTTCCCAGCTCATTCTATGAAGCCAACATCACCCTAATCCCAAAACCAGATAAAGACAATACAATGAAAGAGAATTATAGGCCAATATCCCTCATGAACATAGATGCCAAAATCCTCAACAAAATCCTAGCAAATCGGATCCAGCAGTACATCAAAAAGATCATACACCATGACCAAGTAGGATTTATCCCAGGGATGCAAGGATGGTACAATATCCGCAAATCAATAAACGTGATACATCACATAAACAAATTGAGAGAAAAAAACCACATAGTCATATCAATTGATGCGGAAAAAGCATTTGACAAAATCCAACACCCTTTCTTGATAAAAACTCTCAGCAAGATAGGAATTGAGGGATCATACCTCAACATAATAAAAGCCATATATGACAAACCCACAGCCAACATCATCATCAATGGGGAAAAACTAAAACCATTCCCCCTAAAAACAGGAACAAGACAGGGATGCCCCCTCTCACCACTCCTGTTCAACATAGTACTGGAAGTACTAGCCGTTGCGATCAGACACGAAGAAGAAATAAAAGGCATCCAGACTGGAAACGAAGAAGTAAAACTGTCCTTATTTGCAGATGACATGATACTGTACATAAAGAACCCTAAAGACTCCAACAAAAAATTATTAGACGTAATAAATGAATTCGGCAATGTAGCAGGATACAAAATTAATGCTAAGAAATCCATGGCATTTCTTTACACCAATAGTGAACTTACAGAAAGTGAAACTACAGAAGCAATCCCATTTACCATTGCACCAAAAAAATTAAAATACCTAGGAATAAACTTAACTAAGGAGGTAAAAGACTTATATGCTGAAAACTACAGGACACTGAAAAAAGAGATAGAGGAAGACATAAACAGATGGAAGAATATACCGTGTTCATGGATTGGTAGAATCAACATCATCAAAATGTCCATACTACCCAAAGCAATTTATAGATTCAATGCAATCCCCATTAAATTACCAACGGCATATTTCACAAATCTAGAACGAACAAATCTAGAACGTTCCAAAAATTCATCTGGAATAAAAAAAGACCCCGAATAGCTGCAGCAATCCTGAGAAAGAACAAAGTAGGTGGGATCTCAATACCAGATATCAAACTGTATTACAAAGCCACTGTTCTTAAAACAGCTTGGTACTGGCACAAGAACAGACATATAGATCAATGGAATAGAATAGAGACCCCAGAAATCGACCCAAACCACTATGCCCAATTAATATTCGACAAAGGAGGCAAGAGCATACAATGGAGTCAAGACAGTCTTTTCAATAAATGGTGTTGGGAAAATCGGACAGATACATGCAAAAGGTTGAAACTAGATCACCAACTCACACCATACACAAAAATAAACTCAAAATGGATAAAAGACTTAAACGTAAGACGGGAAACCATAAAAATACTAGAGGAATCCACAGGCAGCAAAATCGCAAACATATGCCGAAGAAATTTCTTCTCTGATAATGCTCCTAGGGCAATGGAAAATAAAGAGAAAATAAACAAATGGGACTACATCAAAATAAAAAGCTTTTGCACAGCAAAGGAAACCATCAACAAAACAACAAGAAGACCCACTACATGGGAGAACATATTTGCCAATGATACCACCGATAAGGGTTTAATTTCCAACATTTACAGGGGTCTCATGAAACTTAACAAAAGGAAGATAAACAATCCAATAAAAAAATGGGCAACGGACCTAGATAGACACTTTTCGAAAGAGGACATACAGAAGGCCGAAAGACATATGAAAACCTGCTCAAAGTCACTAATTATACGAGAGATGCAAATCAAAACGACAATGCGTTATCATCTCACACCTGTCAGAATGGCTATCATCAACAAATCAACAAACAACAAGTGTTGGAGAGGATGTGGAGAAAAAGGAACCCTTCTGCACTGCTGGTGGGAATGCAGACTGGTGCAGCCACTGTGGAGAACAGTATGGAGCTACCTCAGAAGACTAAAAATGGAACTCCCATTTGACCCAGTGATCCCACTACTAGGAATATATCCCAAGAAACCAGAAACGCCAATCAGAAAGGATATATGCACCCCTATGTTCATAGCAGCACAATTCACCATAGCTAAGATTTGGAAACAGCCTAAGTGCCCATCAGCAGATGAGTGGATTAGAAAACTGTAGTACATATACACAATGGAATACTATGCTGCGGTAAAAAAAAAGGAACTCTTGCCTTTTGCAACAGCATGGATGGAACTGGAGAGCATTATGCTAAGTGAAATAAGCCAGTCAGAGAAAGATAAATACCACATGATCTCACTCATTTGTGGACTATAGAGAACAACATAGACTGATGAAAAGGGACAGACCCGAAGACTGAGAAACAGCGATCAGGCTATCAATCCCCAGAAGGAAAGTAGGGGAGGGCGGGGGTAAGGGGAAGAGATCAACCGAAGGACTTGTATACATGTATATAAGCCAAACCAATGGACATGGACAACAGGGGGATGGGAGCATGAGTTTGTGTGTGGGGGGGGAGGTTGGGGGTTAATGGGGGGGATGAAGACACATTTGTAATAATACCTTAACTAATAATAAATAAATAAATAAATAATAATTAAAAAAAAAAAAGTTTTAGCAATTCTACAGAAAGCTGCGCATGCCCATGGGCTGAAGATAAGAAATCATAAAGGGTCAGAGAGACAACTTACAAGCAATGGGAAGGTGATAGTCACTTTGGAAGTTCATTTTAACTTTGGGGCTTTTCACAATCAAAGTGACAGGAAGGACAGAGAGCCAAGCTCTCTTGCTGGATCTTATACTGGTTTGATGGAAAAACATAAGAGGAAAAAGACTAAATAAAAAAGGCTGGTTGGCAGTGGTCAAGTGTGAAAGAAAAGACAGAGGAATGGGTTCACTGGCCCTCTGTCAAATTCACAGTTATGAACAAAAAGAAGGCTGGACAGATTTACCTTTCTATATAAAATTTAGAGAATGGTCCATAGCCACAAATGTGCTATATGAAAGTGTGAAAAAGAGTAGTTGGGAGTAAGGAAAGTATGTTGTATATTTTTACGTTCCTACAATTAAATAAAAAGAAATTTAACTTTGATAATTTTACTTCTATTTATCTAAATCCATATGTTGGCATTTTCCCAGGGTTCTGTCTTGGGACCTTTTCTCTTCATATTTTCTTCCTCTGGGTTTTCGCTCACTCCCAGCGCTAGAGTTCTCGTAAGGAACTAACTTCCTAACTGACCTCTCTCAGCCCTCTCAGCGCTGGGTCTGTGAGCCCTGCCAGCATTTTCCACTCAGCTGTTAGCATCACCCATGGGCTCACCCCGTCTCTCCAACCCCACCCTCTTCCTTTTTGAATCGGAGACTTGGCTTACTAATCCAGGTCAACCTGTGGCTGTCTTGACCTCCACCTCTCAGTCCTCCTCAGGCACTCCACATGCTGTTCCACACCAACCACCCCAAGAGGTCATTCGGAGACCCTGTGCCTATCTCTGCTTGGTTCACTACCTGAAGCTGTGTGGTTCATTCCTAAAGCCACACCCCACACTCGCAAGCCTGCTTTCCCGGCATTCTTTACTCACTCCCAGTGTGCTGAAGCACCTGCCTAGCCGGACTGCTACAGTGCAGGATGGAGTGGGCTCTCACTCAACGTTCGCCGAGCTGATCTGAGTCTCTCCCACCACCCAGCACATTCCCTACTTCTCCCTCTCCCTCCCCATCCTCTCCCTCCAGTATCTCGATCCCCCAAGGCTAGTCTCAAAGGTCACCTCCTCCACCAGCCTTTCCTGGATTTAACTTGGAGACGGAGCTTACTAATCCTGCCTCAACTCTTGATCGCCTACTTATTGCCTCACCCAACCCTATTGTTCTGGAAAGTCACTAAATAAATCGATTGAGTTCAATTTATCCAACAGCTTTTCTGGAACACATTCAACTATAATTTCAACATGGTAAATGCCCAGACAACATTCACTCAACTAAATTATAATGGTATTGATTACAGGTTATAAGGATATGTGAATACAATCAGAAATGTCCTTTCTTTAAGCCTCTGCATTGATTTAGAGGGCAGGCCATTTTAAACACATATCAATAATCTTACTTTACCTTTTGCTTTGTTATCCACCGTGTCCCCTGGAAGGGCCAGCCTTTTTTTCCCAAAATCAGGTCCCACTGACTTCAAGGGTGCTATCTTTAATTTCTCACTCCTCTTGTGAGCAAACAGTAAGGAGGAAGACAAGGAATCAGATGATGAAGAAACCGTATAATCCACCAGCGGGTCAATACTGCTTCCAGTCAGCCAGTTAAAGGAGCTTCTTCCATCTGCAAAAGGCAGACCAGAGCATTTCACAGCAGCTCAGAACGGCACGCCCTGCCAGCCTACCCCACCCCACTGCACCGGGCGGCTCCAACGCCACAACACACCGGGGAGACGGTGGGGGATCGTCCTGGTGGCCCGTGGGGCCTCCGCATGCTCACCTGCGACAGGGACTGGGAACAGCCTCTCCAGGGACACAGTCATGTCACAGGAGGAGACATGGCATGGAAGCTCCGGGAGGTCACGCGTGGACAACCCAGGGCAGCTCAGGCAGCTGAGCCTGTGTCCTCACTTAAGTATTGAACTTATCACCTGTTCTTTCAAGCTGCTGTGACCATTCCAGGAATGATGTTTTGTATCTATTATAAAGTACTAAGATCCTTGATTTCTAATATCAGTGTCATAAAATTTCCATTGTAATTATTCAACTTAGTCCTATTTCTAGAACCAATAAAATGTGAAAAAATTTATATAAATTAAAAATGTTGAAATGTTTCTATGAAATAGTTTAGATATTTTACTCTAAACTTGCACTCTGATGATCAAAAAAACCAGTTGAACCATTTAAGAAAAAAAAGTTTAATATACTATAAACATCCTATATAATAAAAGCCTAATATGCTAAGTGTCTGGTTGTCCAGTTGGCCATTCAACCAATCAAAGCGTAATATGCTAATGATATGCTAAGGCCGTTCAGCTGCTTGCCATGACATGCACTGACCACCAGGGGGCAGACAGACGACTGGTCAACCAGTCACTATGACTGCACTGACCACCAGGGGACAGATGCTCCAACCAGTAGGTTAGCTTGCTGCTGGGGTCTGGCTGATCAGGACTGAGCAAGATGGGCAGGACACACCCTGGAGCCCTCCCACGGCCCTTCCCCGGCTGGCCATCCTCCTGCATCCCTCCCCAGCCCCGATCGTGCACTGGTGGAGTCCCTTGGCCTGGCCTGGCCTGGCCTGCGCCCTCTCGCAATCTGGGACCCCTCGGGGGATGTCGGAAAGCCGATTTTGGCCCAAGGGTGGAACGACCGTTTGCTATGACGTGCACTAACCACCAGGGGGCAGACACTCAACTCAGAAGCTGCCCCCTGGTGGTCAGTGCACTCCCACAGGGGGAGCTCTGCTCAACCAGAAGCCGGGCTCACAGCTGGCGAGTGCGTGGCAGTGGCAGGAGCCTCTCTCACCTCCGTGGCAGCGCTAAGGATGTCTGACTGCCAACCTAGGGAGCAGGCCTAAGCCATCAGTTGGACATCGACTGTGAGAGGGTGCAGGCTGGACTGAGGTACCCTCCACCCCAAGTGCACAAAATTCATGCACCGGGCCTCTAGTAGTAAATACACTTGGTTTGCCTCTACTTTGCTTCTGAGATATGGGGTTTTAAATTTGAATGCACTAAACAGATTTTTCTGGGGAAAACAAAACAGAACATAATATACTAAAACTTTTTCTCTTTTTTCCAGTCAGAAATAATCCTTTTCCCCTTTTTAAAAACATTGTTGTAAAATATTTATAACATCAAATCGACTATTTTAACCATGTTTAAGTCTAAAGTTCTATGGCACCAAGTACATTTCCCTGGTTGGACAACCATCACACCATCCACTCTCACCACGGTCTTCATCGTTTCAAACTGATGCGCCACATCCATTAAACACTAACTCCCCACTATCCCCACCCCAGGCCCTGGAAACCACCCTTCTACTCTCTGTCTCTAAGAACTTGACTACTCTAGGGACTTCAGTCCTTTTCTCCTTTAACGGACATCTTTTTTTGTGGTTCTCATCACTTTTTCCTATTATCTCTTCACTTCTCACAAATGGTCAGTGTTCTTACAGTAGAGGCTGTTTCCAAAGTAACAGTGCCTGGCACACAAGAGGTAGGTATTCAGACTGAAGGTTACCTGTGTTTTGTGTCGGTGTGAAATCATACTGCTGTTGGGTGGCCCGTATCTGCCGAGCCATAGCCCCTTGAGCAGAAAGGGATCCTTCCTGCGACCAGGTCTGGAGAGCGCTCTGAGAAGTCTGAGTCTCAATGAACATAGGCGTGAGGACGGTACTTCGAAAACGCCAGTCAGAATCAATGGTGTATTCCTGCATGCAAGAGAATGTCAAATACAATGATGGTCCTTCTTTAGCAACTTGGACATATTTTTATTTAAAACCCAATGGTACTATCAGCAAGTATGTACTATAACTTCCTATTTCTGTGGGAAGCAACTGAAGATTCTTTTCTGATCTAAATTTTTTTAACTAAATAATCATTTGCCAACTAGAAAAACTAATTGGTACTGGGGGAGAAAAACCATTTTTCTACTCTTTAACATTCAATGCCATACTCAATAATATCACAACACAACTGCAACAAGTTAAATGACTCAACTCCTTCCTAAATACTCACCACGTGCCCAGCACTGGGCACGATAGTAGGAATACAAGCACGAGTAGATCAGACCAGGCTCTGCTGCCCAGGAGCTTGGGCAGAGATGAAGTGAACTCTTTGTTTAATGTGTAAATCATAGTTGTTAAGGCTGCCAGGAGATAGCATAAACTCGACATGTACAGGGTGGATAGGAGGAGTGATGGAAGGAGAGAAAGAATTATGGAGAAAGGAAAATTTAAGTGGCGATTGAAAGAATGAGAAGTGTGAGCTGTGTGCAGGGAGTGTAGACAGAGGTGGATAGAGTAAATGTGTTTCAGAAAGGAATATGTGAGTATTCCAAGTTTAAAAAAACCCCAACATCATTAATCATCAGGGAAATGCAAACCAAAACCACAAGATATACCAACTGTTAGAATGGCTAGTATCAGGAAGACACACAACAAGTGTTGGCAAGACTGTGGAGAAAAGGGAACCCTTGTGCACTGTTGGTAGTAATGTAAATGGGTGCAGCCACTATGGAAAACAGTGAGGCAATTCCTCAAAAAATTAGAAATAGATCTACCATATTACCCAGCAATCCCACTTCCGGGTATTTTTCTGAAGGAAACAAAAACATTAAGTTAAAAAAATATTGCATCCCCACGGTCATTGTAGCATTATTTATAACTAGAGATCTGGTGCACAAATTCGTGTATGGGTGGGGTCCCTTGGCCTGGCCAGTAATAAGGGTCAATCAGGGCCATCTCACCCAGTCCCAATCCGGATGATCGGGACCGGCCAGAGGGGAAAGGGGGACCATGTGAGGTTGGTCGGCCAGCCCTGCAGGAGGTTGGCTGGCCGGCCGGTGGGCTGGCAGTGGGAGGTTGGCTGTGGGACTGTACTGACCACCAGGAGGGAGCTCCTGCATTGAGCCTCTACCCCCTGGTGGTCAGTACATGTCATAGCAACCAGTCGACTGCCTGTTCGGTTGTTTGGTCGCTTAGGCTTTTATATATATAGATAGATAAGACATGGAAGCAACCTAAGTGTCTGCTGATAAAGCACATGTGGTGTATATATGTACAATGGAATATTAGTCACCCATAAAAAGAAAATCTTGCCATTTGCAACAACATGGATGAACCTTAAGGACATTATGCTAAATGTAGGAAGTCAGACAAAGGAAGACACATGTGATTACTTAGATGATGGAATTTAAACAAAAAAAAAAACCCAACAAAACAAAACAAAACAAAAAAATTGAACTGATAAAGAGAGCAGATTGGAGGTTGCCAGGTGGGGGTGAGGGATGGGCAAAATGGGTCAAGGGGGTCAAAAGGCACAAATTCCAGTTATAAAATAAATAAGTCTGAAAAGTAATGTACAACATTGCTACTATCAATCTACACTAATAAAAGAGAAACATGGTAATTGGCGTACGACTGCTACCCTTCCCATTGGCTAATCAGGGCAATATGCAAATTAACTGTCAGCCAAGATGGCGGCCGGCAGCCAGGCAGCCTGAAACTAACATGAGGCTTGCTTGCTTCAGTGACGGAGGACTCCAACGTTCCCCGCCGGCTGCTACAGGCCTCTGAGCTTGCAGTTTCAAACATTGTAACAAATATAGACGCTAAACAAAACCTCAGCCAGCTGGGATCTCAGAGCTGGAGTTGATACAGAGTTTCGAGAAACGAAACAAACCAGATACCTGCTTTCAGGAGCGGAGGCCTAAGAGCTGGAGCCTCAGAGCTAAAGCTGGCCCAGAATAAAAAAAAAAAAAAAAAAGAAAGAAAAAAAGGAGCAGTTGGGAGCTTCAGTCCCAGCCTGAAAACAGCCCTCAGCCCCTCACCCAGACTGGCCAGGCACCCCAGTGGGGACCCCCACCCTGATCCAGGACACCCTTCAGGGCAAACCAGCCGGCCCCCACCCGTGCACCAGGCCTCTATTCTATATAGTAAAAGGGTAATATGCCTCCCAGCACTGGGATCAGCGGAGCTGAGAGGCCTCCCGGCACCGGGTTCAGTGTGACAGGGGGCAGTGCCCCAACCCCCTGATCGGCCCTGCTCTGTGCGTGACAGGGGGTGGCGCCACAACCTCCCCATCAACTCTGCCTTGAGTGTGACAGGGGGCGGTGCCCCAACCCCCCAATCGGCCCTACCCTGAGTGTGACTGAGGGTGGCATCGCAACCTCCAATCCGCCCTGCTCTGTGCATGACAGGGGGCGGTGCCCCAACTCCCCAATCGGCCCTGCTCTGAGCCCAACCAGGGGCTGCACCTAGGGATTGGGCCTGCCCTCTGCCACCCGGGAGCAGGCCTAAGCCAGCAGGTGGTTATCTCCCAAGGGGTCCCAGACTGCGAGAGGGCAAAGGCCTGGCTGAGGGACCCACCCCCCGAGTGCACCAATTTTTGTGCACTGGGCCTCTAGTATATATATAAAAGCCTAAGCAACAGTTACAACCGAATGACCAGAATGACCACTTGACTGGTCGCTATGACATGCACTGACCACCAGGGGGCAGGTGTTCAATGCAGGAGATGCCCCCTGGTGGTCAGTGTGCTACCACAGCCAACCTCCTCCAGTCCCCTCCCTCAAGTCGGCCAACCTCCCACAGTCCCTACCCCTCTCTCCCCACTGCTGGCAGGCCCCAATCAACCCAGCCCCAATTGGGACTGGATGAGACGGCCCCGATCAGCCCTGATCACCGGCCAGGCCTAAGGACTCCACCCATGCACGAATTCATGCACCAGGCCTCTAGTAGTTTTATGTACTGTATAAATTTGAGAGTTGCTAAGACAGTAGATCTTAAAAGGTCTCAAGAAAAAAATTTGTATTATGATGGATGTTAACTAGCCTTAGTATGATCATTTTGCAATATATACAAATATCAAATCGTTATGTTGTATACCTAAAACTAATACATTACGTGACAATTATCTATATAAATAAAGCCCTAATAGGCAAATAGACCGAATGGCAGAACAACCGAACAACTGAACAAGAGGTTGCTATGATGTGTGCTGACCACCAGGGGGCATGTGCAGAACATGGCAGGCATTGGCCACAGCTGGATGGTGGAACAGGTGAGCAAGGACCCCAGACCAAAGCAGGGTGCCGGTTGCTGTCACTGGGGTGAGCTTCTGGTGGTTACTGAAAATTCTTTGCTCCTGTGTGCTGTGGTTCCACCCCAATCGCTCGGCACCATCAGCAGGTGCGAGTGGCAGCTACTGGCCCCAATGACCCCTCAGGGCTTCTCCACCTCCCCGTTCCTGAGGGGCGATTGGGGCTAGCAGCCACCGCTCGCACCCGCTGCCGGCGACGGCCCTGCTCACACATCAAGGAGCACAAGCGGGGCCAGTGCAGTCAACGGGTGGGAGCAGCAGTGGCGTCGGGAGTGGGGGTGCCAGCAGAGAGGGGGCCAGGAGCCACGGTGGGAGGGGCCGGGCGGGAGCATGAAAGATGGGCTGAGACCTGCCCCTGTGCCCACTGCAGCCTTGCAGCCCACAGTTCCTTTCAAGGTGCACAAATTCGTGCACCGGGCCCCTAGTATCTCCATAAAAAAGAAAGCCAAGTTAACACTATTAGAAACATTTGTTGTCTAACAGACAAGGAAAGCTTATAATATTTATTATTACAGAGACAAGCACTTCACCTGAAATTTGCATTCTGACAGAGGATGCTCAAACATAGGGTTTAGATAATCTGGACTCATGCTGGTCATTTCAAGGAGAAAATCTGTTGCTAAACTTAAAAAGTGCATTTCTATCTTAGGAGTATATAAAGAATTTAGTGCCAACAACCGGTCCAAGGTATTTGATGGTAGCCTAGTTTCATGGCTCCAGAAATTACGAATAATTAACCTGAAAAGCAGAGAAGAAAAAAAGGCATATTGCTCAGATTATTGACAAATGAAAAGGAATGCTCTACACATAGTGCTATGTGGAGAAGGCACAGTTTTTCATTTAAATAAAGCTTAACATAGAGAGAAACCACATTCAAAATTATATAAACAGTATAATCTGAATTAAGAAAAATAATATGCATTAAAGGAAGGAAATATTCTAAAACTGTAGCATATTTAACCAAAGAAACTGGGTGATATTATTCTCATCTCTATTACCTGGGAAGATTTTAATGATAAGTATTATAATATTAACTATTTTGAAACTGAGAAAACATCTTAAGAAATTACATATAATTCTTTACTGCCTTGCTAAAACAAAATGGCTCCAAAAATTAGTGCCATAAAATATTGAACATTTAAACTAGTTAAACACAAGTTTAGGCTTTATAATTTATAAATGCTTACAAAATACAAATACAATTGTTAAAGGCTTAATGAACTTAAATTGCATCAGAATAGAAAATTAACTGATATCTAGAATCATAAAAAAAGTTTACGTTCCTTTTTATATAACTAGTACTTGACAAAACACTCATATAACTGACATTGGTAGGCATTTTAGAGAAGAAGAATCATCACTCATATTTCCATGTATAATTAATATTATAGTTTCCTCTTATTCTAAGGTCTCAAACATTTCATTCGATATTAATATGCATTGTGTGATCGCAATGATTGGAGTTAAATGGAAAACACAGTAATTATCACTAGATTTCCCTTTCATTTTGAAATGCTTTAATTCACTGACAGCAGAGACAGCTTTACCACACCACTTTTTCAAGAGTTTTATATTAAAATAACTTGTCGGGATTTTTTTATGTCTCATGTGATTTAAAATACATTTTTATTTAACATGAGGAATGCAAGAAGCAGAGAAAATGCTAATACTGCAAACAAAAAATGCTGAAAACTACACTATACTGGTCTAGAAAAAAATACCCTGAAATTATTTTGTCCTCGCCCAATTATTCAGGAGGAGCACATACTGAAGCCCGTGGTTCTCATCGATTAATCCCTGAATCAATACATCTTTTGCCAACTTAAATATTTCCCGGGAGTCATCATCTGCTTGGCTTTCTGGATCTCTGAGAAAAATAGCAAAATGACAAAACATTAATACTCTCTTGTATCACTTTTGTTCAAACCCAGTAACACTGTCCAGAATTAAAGTTAAAAAAAAAGATCTGGCTTTTCCCATGGAACTTAAATTCCAAAACAACAGCAGAACCTATCCCCTTGCCTATGTGCCCCAACTTCCTCCTTTGGTGCCTCTGCGAGCCCCTTCAAGTGGCTCTTCTTCTCAAGTGCAGGAGAGGAGGGGTTGGTGGCAGGAGCAGGGCTCCGAGGGCTCCCTGGGATGCTAAGAGGAGGCCCAAGTCCCCTGGGAAGGGATGTGTGGTACTCCGGAAGGATGAAGACATCTCAGTAGAGTTTATTTCCTTTATCTTGTCAGATCTTAAAGGGATAACTATGAAAACAAATTACACTTTTACTCCTCCACCCCCTAAAAAAGAGAGAGAGCTCATGGACATGGACGACTGTGTGGTGACTGGGTGGGGAGGGCCTGAGGGGGTAGAGATAGAAGAGGGTATATGGAAGATAAATGGTGATGGAAAAAATAATAAAAAATGAAAATAAATTACACTTTTAACTCAACCAACAATTTCATGCACCAAATATTTCCCACAGATACATAATATGAGTTAAAATAAGAATACATTTCAATATACAAAAATAAACTTATTAATCATATGTTTAAAATGTTTTTTATATTTATTATAATCTGTTCCAGATTCCTAAAGGCACCCAAATGCTCCCTTAAGAAATGTAATACAAAATGTCAATGTAGAACTTACCGATAATTGTCATGAATCCACATAAGAATGTTATACATTTGTTCCCTACACACCGGAGAAGGATGAGAAATGAATTCTACAACAGGATTCAGAAGTTCCCGAAGTTCTACTGGCTTCAATTTTGCCATCATCTTGTAAATTATGTCTAAACACACTTTTTGTCTTTCATCATCTCTATAAAAAGAGAGATTTTTAAAACACAAATTTAATAGTTTTTAATATTGTACTTTCAGATATAACAGGTTAACTTTTTTGTGCTGTTCTGTATTTCAAAATTTGTTACAATAGACCAGGGGTGGGCAAACTTTTTGACTCGAGGGCCACAATGGGTTCTTAAACTGGACCGGAGGGCCGGAACAAAAGCATGGATGGAGTGTTTGTGTGAACTAATATAAATTCAAAGTAAACATCATTACATAAAAGGGTACGGTCTTTTTTTTTTTTTTTTTAGTTTTATTCATTTCAAACTAAAAGTTTGCCCATGGCTGCAATAGACAATACTACACTTATATAAAAATTACATTATTTTTTAAATAAAATGTTTATTCTCTTAAATCCAATGCATTCACAGAGTGTTAACACTTTAAATGTTTATCATTTCCACCAACTGCAGCATTATCTAAATAAACCAAAATAAACACTTTATCATAGACAGGTAGTTTAATTATTTATTTCAGTTCTAGATGATTTTAAAACATAGTGTGTAGAAATGATTCTTCTTACTTAAATGCATTATGTTATCAACCCACCAAATCAAAATCAAAAGCATTTGCCAAGCTGACTAAGTTACAAAGAAATAGTAACTCTGGCTTGTTCAGAAATGTTCAGTGTTTTCAAAGCTCTGAACAGTTACCTACTAATACAAATCTCCACAGCTTAACGTAAAGTTGGAAGATGAGTTTCACAGTAACGTAATTTTAACCTTCATTTACATTCATTTTAATATATTACTAAGATGTTTACTCTATATCACAATGGTGCTTTCCAGTGTTCACAACTTAGTTTCAATTTACACAAGTCATTCACTAACATAAGGGACGGTTATTAATGTTACAAACTATCCCTAAAAAAACAAAACCCCACCTTATATAGAACTCTGAAAATTATATGACTTAAAACAGATTAATTCAACATGATTCTTAATATTTTAGCCATCTTCTAAACACCAGCATGTAAACTTGCCTATTTAATATGAGAGCTACAACTTGATTCACTGAGATATTATATAATAATTTTCTTTAACTTATCTTTCTCACCTTAACTCAAAAATCTCCTGACTTGCTGACTCTGTTTCTGTGAATTCCAAACTGCATTTTTTTTTTAATTTTAACTTTTTGGAGAAAGGGAAGAAAGGCAGGTTATGATAAATACACTGTAAGCAGAAAAAGCTGCCCCCAAATTAAGCCTTTAAAAATTACTTTTACTTCTACACTATTATACACTTTAAGAGTCAATTACAATGCTTCATCTTTAACACTAACACTAATAAATTACAGTCTGCTCTACCATTCTGGGATCTAAACTTCTAAATACATGAGCAGGACAGTAAAATACTTCACTTTCAATTCAGGAATTTAGAACAGTTATATGATTTGACTAGACTGGTCAAGGTGGTTAGAAACATACAATTATGTAGGTGGTTGGTTAATTTGCTTCTGGGGGGTGGTAGTCAAAGAATAGAGAGTAGCAAATGAAGTAACACAAAAAAATTATTTCCTATTTGGGGAGAAAGGGGAATTCACAGGCCAGTTTAAACTTCTGAAGGCCTTTTGACCTACCTATTCAGCTCTAAGACAGATCTTTCCATTATCTGAATAACCCCCATTCTTCCCATGAGTATCAAACTGATTGGTAGTCACAGCTCCAAGTACAATCAAATGTTTGTTGAATGAAATATTAGTAAGGTCAAAGGGGACTGCATATCAAACCGGAAAAATAATCTACTCAAGTACATATTACACTTAGTTTTCAAATCATTTACTAACAATACAACAGATTTGTACACACACACACCAAAACAGGCACCCCAGCCACTGATCTGCTTTGCAACACAAGGCCATAAAGGCAGAAATGGCATTCTCTAAGGCAAACTTTAAATCGATTTAAAAAAGTAATTTCTAATTTTACAGAAATGCTTCTTCAAAAAATATTTTCTCTCACTCCCTCATCTCCTATACTGAAGGATGTGTAATATGTTTTTCCCCAAGCTAAATCTGAACCCTCAAAATTGATTCCAGGTAGATCTCTGAAATTAAAATAAAATAGAAAAATTATATTTTTATATATGTACACATCCTATATAATAAAAGGGTAATATGCAAATCACATTAGAGATGAATTTTGGGATTCTACTGCTCACAACTCCAAAATCTGTAATGATTTAAGGATATACTTCCTCTCTTGTTTCCTTCCTGGTTACTCTCTCCCCTCCATAACAGTTCAATATAGCCACAGCTCAAGTTTAATGAGAAGAGAGAGAAGTTTTTGAGTAGTTTTTGTTTGTTTTACTTTGGTGATCTGGATGGCACATATTGCTCTTTGCCATTATGTCGAGTCACTCCCTGAGGTATAGCCCTGTGGCCAAACTGGCATCTCTGCTCCCTGATTTTTCCAGCTGCTCCCCTGGGAATGGTATTGCCTCAGAAGCCAGGATAATCCTTACTAGCCCTTGCTTCTGGCTTCTCATGTGGTTTCTCAGTGGACTTCTCCGGAGCTCCGGTCTCTTCATTTTTGGTGGGAGACGCTACATTGGAGCGAAGTTCTCGTAGCGGGGGCACAGGAATTGGACATGGCTCTTTAGGGGGCTTCTGGCACACTTCAGCATCACTTGGCTTTTGGGGGTTCCTGTAGGGCCACGGTTACAGCTACATTTATGTTCCTATCACATGGCGAAGCAGTATCTGTCCTTGATGGCTGTGCAGCATTTGGGGAAGACACTGATATAGTTGTTGGGTTGAGAACATCCTTCTGAACAGTGGAATCCTCCGCCAGATCCTTTTCTATCTGAGTTGTGCTCAATGCAGGAGGCTTGGCTGTGCATGAAGGACCGGTGCTTATACTGAGTAGCTGGGCAGCGGTGCAGTCGGTCTGTTCAACCTATGCAGGCACTGGACAACTATCCCCTTGTCTTAACTCTTCATTATCCTTTTCTATTCTTTTTTAAAAATATTTTTTATTGATTAAGTTATTAAATATGTGTCCTTATCCCCATGTTACCTCCTCTCTCCCCCCACTCATGCCCTCACCCCCGTTGCCTGTGTCTATTGGTTTCAGCGGTTCTCAACCTGTGGGCTGCGACCCCTTTAGCAGTCGAACGACCCTTTCACAGGGGTCGTCTAAGACCATCCTGCATATCAGATATTTACATTACGATTCATAACAGTAGCAACATTACAGTTATGAAGGAGCAGCGAAAATAATTTTATGGTTGGGTCACAACATGAGGAACTGTATTTAAAGGGCCAGAAGGTTGAGAACCATTGGGTTAGGTCTATATGCTTGCATATAAGTCCTTTGGTTGATCTCTCCCCCTTACCCCCACCCTCCCCTACCTTCCCTCTGAGGTTCTCTGACTGGCTTATTTCACTTAGCATAATGCTCTCCAGTTCCATCCATGCTGTTGCAAATGGTAAGAACTCCTTTTTTACCGCAGCGTAGTATTCCATTCATTATCCTTTTCTTTGCAGACACCTTTAACAACATCAGACATCCTACTCTCCAAAACAAGTTCACCTGGTGTTCTTTATGAACTTTCAGATAAAGGAGGACAATTTGAGGCTAATAAGTCAAACTTTGGTGTTGGTGCCTTTGCTTCAGCTGTCAAGGTTGGGGTCTTGGGATTCTGTCATCTTGTCATCTTCGACCTCTGAAGAGAGTTCTCCTGCCCCTACCATAATCCCCACTGTGTTCAGTCTGCAAAGCTGGAGTCTCTTTCAGAAGGTAGCTTTGTTCCTGATGCCCTAGCACTGTAGGGTTATGCGTTCAGTTGGAAAGTTCCTTGAACCAGGTCTGTTTATTGGTCCATCCCCCAGTGACACAGATCCCTCTGTTGCATGTTCTGAACCACTTGATGACCTAAAATGAGGCTTCACACCATTTTTCTGGAATGGTCGACCCATATTCACAGCAGCAGCAGTTGTTTTATAAAATACTGGAGAATTAAAGCCATTCACAAAACTACTATTTGGAGAGGGAGCCAGTGGTGTTTCAAAGTAAGGTGCAGGATTTGGAGACCAGACTGAGGCACAATACTACAGATGAAGTACTGTTGGTGAGGACTATATGCAGGCTGCATAAAGACTGGTGAGGCACACTGTGCTTGAGTTTGAATGGGCTGACTATACATACCAGAATCCATTAATCAATAAACATTCTTAGCAAAAAACGTATTGATAGTGTTTATCATTGCCATGATTGGCTTGCCCTGAAATGTTTTTACTTCTTCTCTCAAATATTTAAAAGCCTGTTGTACACCTATGTTTCACTGGAAAGCGATATACCAATTGCCATGTGTGCAAACTCACAGCTTATCACCTTGGGGCAGTTTTCATTTTGAACAAAGCTTTCACTTCCTCTATTGGTGTTGTTTCAGGAATCTCTCTAAGAATCAGTTACAATGCTTATGACTTGGTCTCACTTTCTCACCCTTCTCATCCACTCGTACCATGGGAGAAGAACTCCGTACTTCAAGAATTAGATTGGGGTCTGGGGTTGGTTTTTTATTTCTTCCATGTTGGCAACTGTCCAAATTGGAATGAATTGATCACTGTCCATTTGAAATAGCAGGTAAAGATCTTTGACAAACTTTCCTGTGAGAAACAGAATTCTAATTGTTTCTTCAGGCATTCTTGTAGGTCTTCTGTAGAAATTGCAGAATTGCTTTGTCTGGAAACGTCATATATTTGGTAACTTAGCTCTTCATATTCCTTACACATATCATCTGAAAGCTCTGTATTACCCTCAGGATAAGACCCTGATGTGGCTGCTGTTTCATGCCAAGAGCTTTCAGTTCCATGAGTTACTGGTGTGGCATCAGTATTTCCACGAGGAAGTTCTTTCCACACTTTGGCATTAGGATTTAAACCAGTTCTTTTAGATGTTACCTGCTCCAAAGCCATGGCTCAAAGTGTCTTTCCTATCTGGAAAGCCTTCATTAATCAATCAACCTTCTCTCTCCATAAGGTTTTCCCAAAGCCTGTGCTCCCCACAGATCTCGTCTTCATGTCTCTTGTTAGCACTCTAATATTCTAAAAATTACATTCTTAAAAATAATTACTAGTATCATGGACTAGATTATTAAAAATAAATTAATTCAATGTGGGATTTTGGACTAGATCCTGGAATAGAAAAATTAGTGGAATCCAAATAAAGTCTAGTTTAGTTACTAGTAATGAGCTAATGTTCATTTCTTAGTTTTCATAAATGTACCACAATTATGTAAGATAGAAAAATTGAGTAAAGAGTATATGGGAACTATGTGTACTATCTTTTAACTTTTCTGTAAATATAAGGTTATTCCAAAATTAAAAGTTTCTTTAAAAAAAAAACATGAAAATGTCAAGCAAAATAAGCTAAGTATAAAAAATTTCATGATTTGAAAAATTTATTTCAAGTGTTAGATCACCTGCCATGTCATACAGCAGGATTATGTATAGTCTGGATCTGAGATAAGGTGTATCATTTCCTCCTTAAAGTGCTTTACACACAAAGTTACTCAGCAAATGTTTAATGATATTAGAAGACAATGATACACTCTTTCTTGCTGGCACAGCACACATTCATCAATAATTTATCACCATGCAAAGACAGGAACACATACAAGACAGGAAAAGAGTGCAGGGAAATAAGAATATGTTAAGTAACCAACAGCATTCTCTTTTAACATTTACAGGGAGATTGCAATTTTGAAAATAAATGAACAATTTTAACAAACAAATAAAAAAAAACAAACAAACACCTCTTACCTGGCAAAACAGGTACAAAAACTCAACGCCATGCATTTCACATCGGAAAGGAGCCTTAGACAGTGCCTCAGCGTGGCCTCCACAAGGTGCCAGTGACAGGAGGCAGGAGGACCAGGCCCCACCAACCTTTCTTCTCAGATTCAAATGTAACAATAATGTTTCATGGAAACTACAAGCCCTTTCTGAGCTGAAGGGAATAGCTGGGCAAATCACCATTTTATGAGCCTGCTGTACCAGGACCATGAGGCTGGTTTCCCACTCACCTGTGTCTCATGACTTGAACGAAATCCTTGCTCTTCAACTGCAAGTACAGATCTGCTATTGCCTCTGAACGACACAGCACCACTTCTAGACAGAGAGTCTTCATCACACCATGAAATTTTGGCAGCAGGAAGAACACGGTGTTCATGAACCTAACCAGTGGACATGGCCAGTGAGTGGCAGGGCAGTCTCAGCCATCCCCGCCATAGGGCATTCACCACTTCAGCATCTTACCTATCGGCCAGTGGAGGGAAGTTTTTCACAGCTTTGTTCAAGCACACGATAAATTTGTCCTCCATTGTATTCTGATGCTGTTTCAGCTGTTTTACAATCAGTTCACACACAGACTCCTCCAGTATCTGAAAAATCAAGTCTCTTTTCCAATACACACAAGTGGAAACTTATGCTACATTTCTGAAAATAGGTTTATCTTGAATAGTTGCGAGTCGGCGCTATCATCTCCAGTGTTCACAGGGTGAAGCCAGGAGCACTCGTGGGCTTACACTGACCACTGAGTACCAGCAGAGGCTCTGGAGCCGTGAGTTTGGGTGAGCCAGGCTGTGTCCCCGCACTTGTGCTGCAAGCACTGGCAGGGTCAGCTCATGTCATATGTCAGATCAATAAAAAAGATTAATGCTGCCCTAGCCAGTTTAGCTCACTGGATAGAGTGTTGGCCTGTGGACTGAAGGGTCTCGGGTTTGACTCCAGTCAAGGCACATGCACAGGTTGCGGGCTCGATCCCTAGTAGGGGGTGTGCAGGAGGCAGCCGATCAATAATTCTCTCTCATCATTGATATTTCTATCTCTCTCTCCCTCCCCCCTTCCTCTCTGAAATCATTAAAAATAAATTAAACAAATAAAAAAGAAAAAGTCAAAAAAAGAAAAAAGAACTGGGCAAAGTAATTGAAAAGACTTAAAAAAAAAAGATTAGTGCTTCTTCTGACAATGAAACACTGCCAACAAGTCATTTAAGAAGCAGAACTAAAATTCTTGATTAAATAAGTTTAAGACACATTTTATGGTGTCAGTGTTCATGTTTCTGGTTGAATAATGACACAAACCACAATTTTTAAGCAACTCTGTCTCAACTATCACTGTCTATCTCCCTATACCTTGCTTTCTCATGATCACTATGACCTACTATGATGGATTCGTCTGTGAATTATCTGTCTCCCCTCACCACATGCCAGCTCCCTGAGGGGGGACTTGCCCTGTCCTGTTCCCAGCTGCATAAAAGAGCCTAGAGCCAACCAGTAAGTACCTAATATACCGAGGTGGGCAAAAGTAGGTTTTCAGTTCTGAGTATGCGAAACTCAGTTTATTCTTGTATTTTTATTTATTAATTTTTGTATTATTTATTTGTATTTCAACTGTAAACCTACTTTTGCCCATTCCTATATGTAAGTGGCCAACATGTAAGTGCCGAAGTTATAAAACAATGTGAACCTAACAATATGGGTAAAACAGTAGAAGACAAGATTGGAGCCTACATCTCAGGTGCCAAGAGTAGCTTAGTGGTTAGAATATGAGTGACTCTTACTTTTTTTTCTTTTCTTACTTCATGTTACACTAGTTCCCAAATTTCTACACAAAAATCAATGTCATTTTATATTTAGGAAAAAAAAAACTATGTAAAACAAATGTATTTCTCATTCCTATTATGTTGAAATATAAGTCAAGAGAGATTGATCCTGGGATCTGCTATCACTTGCTCCATCCGAGGTAAATATTAAGCATTTTGTATAAACTGCTTCCAAACATTTAGGGACATTAGAATCATGTCTTAAGGTTATTCTGAATTTTTAAAATTGTTTCTTTTACTAAAATAGCTGGGTATCCTTAAACAAATAAGTTTGATATTCCCAAAGGGGTCTATTTCCTTTTAGCTTAATGTTATTTTATTTTAAATCCAAGTGAATGCCTAATTGGTAAATGGGCAGGGGCCCAATCTGCTATTTGGGGATACCCTGAGTATCTTAGGACCTCCTGACTTTCCCAGAGGTTCTTCTCATCCTGACTGACAAAGCATGTAGCCCAGACTCCACTTGACCTTTTCTTTCAGGAGAGAGGATGGACTAGAGATACAAATTTGGGAATCATGAACATAGAGGCAGTTTTTAAAGCCATGAGGCTGTATAATCAGCAGGGAACGGTAAAACAGAAGAAGACCAAAATCAGGGCTGTGGAGGTGGCCCAGGAAACACGCATCTAAGAAAGGGAGAAGAAGCTGCCAGGGAAGTAGCGAGACAGCCAAGAGTGTCCCAGGACCAGTGGCAGAGGGGAATCAAGGAGGACCAACTGTGCTGCCGGGGACAGGCTGACACAGAGCAGCCTGGGACGAGCATCTCACCACAATGAGTGGCACTGCTTTCGGAGGTTCCGAGAACATGCAGCACTTCACGCTATTGGCATGTAGGAGGAGAGCAATGCAGCAGTAAGCATCGCCCCGCTACACTATTTTCAAGTAAGTTATAGCATGTAACTTTCATGCAGTTATACCTATATGTCTTTAATAATTATATTTATTGAAAATTATAGTACTCTGAATGTGTGCTATGCTTAAAAATGCAACAAGGCTCTTCTTACAATACAGTCAAGTGGGCAGGACGTAAGACTGGGAAAGGCTCCTGCGGAAGCGCTTTCTCCTGTGCAACGGTTGTATGATGTCAAAAACGTAGGCGAGGATTTTAATAGCTTAATAGCCTAACGTTAGCAGGTATCTGCCTGGATAATCTTCCCCAAAAGGATATCCTGAGACCAAGGTCGAGGAAGGAAAGCTGGTTAAATACTCATATCCTGATTTTTATAATAAAAAGTTGCCAATCTTTAAATATTTAACAAATTTCCAAGTGTTTTTAAAAAAAAAAAAAAATCACGTCCTCTTTAAAAAAAACTGAGTTTTTTTAAGTAGGAAAGAGTAAAATATTAACAAATGCAGAATGCCCACTTTGGTTTCTTACAGTACAGAGGATAGAAGTATCAAGTGTCATGACAAATCAAAATTGAAAAAGCATTTATATAAAATTGCATAACACACTCACATTTTCTCTCTCAGTAATATATTGAAGAACAAGTCCCAGAACTTCTGCTGCTGCTGCATACACCTCTTTATATTTTACAAAGGACATATTATTGACCAAAGCTTGAAAGTATCTGTAGCAAAGATAGAAGATAAATATACATAAAATAATCCATTCTGATGACATAAAATTATAATGATTTTACTCTTTGTACCATATTAATAGCACAAACTGAGAAACTATGAAGCCTACAACATGATCCAAATTATTGATGTGAAGACATATATGAAGATGTCTTTTTTAAAAAAATATATTTTATTGATTTTTTACAGAGAGGAAGGGAGAGGGATAGAGAGTTAGAAACATCGATGAGAGAGAAACATCGATCAGCTGCCTCCTGCACACTCCCTACTGGGTATGTGCCCACAACCAAGGTACATGCCCTTGACCAGAATTGAACCTGGGACCCTTGAGTCCGCAGGCTGTCGCTCTATCCACTGAGCCAAACCGGTTAGGGCATGAAGATGTCTTTGAGGCTCTGACATCATCACATCAGGGAGGCACATTAAAGTTGGTTCAATTACACTGAACCTGCTATAGTCAAAGTCAAACAATGCTGGAGAGGGGAGCTGACTCCAGCTGAAGAGGAGCAGGCGGAATGAGGGCCCTGCGGGTTCCTAGGCACTGCTTCACTCCTTTAGCTCAACTGCCGGAACCCAGTGGCTGAGAAATAGAAACTTCCAGGCAGACAATGACCTCCCGGCACCTTCAGGGAGGCACTGTCTACAGCCTGAATTGCTTGGCTGGGCTTCCGAGACTAAGAAGCCTGCAGGGTCTGAGGGACTTGAACAAGCATCAATAAATTGCTGGCTTCTTGGGGAACCCCGCCCCAAAAAACCCCATAATTCTGGACACTATAAAACTATAGTGAAAAAAAGCTATTATTTAAGATTGTGATTTACTGACATCCTGTTAAAACCATCTACTATGACAGAGAAGGTCAATAAAATAATGAGAAAAAGAGTGAGTGTGAATACAGTGCCCCCAGACTTCATGGGCAAAGGGGCTTTTAATTTTCAGCCCAACATTGGTTCTGTAAAGCTGTCACTGGAGAAAGCCAAAGCTCAAAAAAAAAAACAAACCAAAAAAACACTAACTTGTCTAAAAGTAAGCTATTTCCTGTTAAATCTGTGTTGAGCAACATATTTGTAGAGGACCAACTAGACAGAGTGAGGCACTTCCAAAGAAATGACAGAAGCAGGGAAGGCAGCTCAGCTGGTGTGGTTCAGTAGTTGAACCAAGAGGTCACTGGTTCGATTCCCTGTCAGAGCACATATTCTCTTTGAAAAAACTGAGTTTTTTAAGTAGGAAAGAGTAAAATATTAACAATGCAGAATGCCCACTTTGGTTTCTTACAACACAGAGGATATAAGTATCAAGAGTCATGACAAATCAAATTGCAAAAGCATTTATGTTTTTCAACATAAACAGGTTGCAGGCTCAATCCTGGGTGAGGAGCGTGCCGGAGGCATCGGATCGTTGCTTCTCTCTCATCAGTGTTTCTACCTCTCTAGCCCTCTCCCTTCCCGCCTCTAAAATCAATAAAGACATATTAAAAAAAAAAAAGCATGGAAGGGACATGCTGAAGTATATAATGTAATCATGATATGAGCATTGACTTTAAGCCCCTCCACTGCCTATGTTGGGCAATGCCCACCCCCACCATGAAGGGTCCCGGTGGGAGGGGAGCAGTGTGGCTGCAACTATGCCAAAAGGCACAGAGACAGGGCAGGCAGCACGAGGTCAGCGGTACCCTTCATGGTCATCCTCTTATTTTTAATGGTTCACAGAGCTCATGTTGCTCTCAAGGGTAAATGCTAAAAATGTCACTTTAGAAAATAAGAGAAAAAAAACTTAATACCTCTTATTTGACAAAATGTACATGAAAATTACATGAATTTTAAAAAACTTTCCTTCCTCATTTACTCCATTAACACATTCTTCTCTCAAATGGCCTCTAAAGGCAACTATTTAAATTAAGGGAGAAATATTTAACATGCGTTCTAGCCCTTAAACTTATCAAAATTAAACCAGTCTATTTCCAATTCAGGAATACTTTAACCTAAAAAAAAAAAAAAAATGAAAGCAAAACTATGATACTTACTTTATACTCTCTATGCCACATTTTGGGTCATAGGGAGGGAAGTTATTGGCCATTACAATGCCTAATAATTGAATTCCTACTGAATTGTCTTTAGAATTAGGATCTTTCCTGGAAAACTTTTCAAATATTAACCTGAAACAGAAGTATAAAAGTATAGATTATCATATAAATAAGAAGGAAGACAAGTATAAAATTTTCTAAGGAGAATACTCAAGGTAAGAAATACTCCCCCTACACCCCCACATCTAACACCCTTCTTGCTAATACCCTCTTTGTTCACATCCAGGTTATTCTAGCTTTGGAATACAGGCAGTTTTATATCGTCCTATAATTGCTTGCCCTTTTGAAAGTGTTAGCTTACCTCAGGCAGTGCTAAAAGGAATCAAAGCAAAGTCCTAGTCTACCCTGGGCTGTTACAGGGAAGAGCAGAGTGCTCTAGTGTCAACTTTGGAAGTTGTGGTTTTGTGAGTAGCAATATCATATCCTTATACATGGATTCTAATTCAAATTACAGTTCTCCTTCTATCACTTCAAGTAATTAAATTTCAGTATAATCACTATTTGAAACACCCTACATTTTTTAAATTTCTAAACAACATTGCAAAATCTAGTAAATTAATACCTGTAAGGGATGGATAAACAATCCTTCCAGCATTCAACAAGAGTTTTTATAATTTCAAGGTTGTGACTAAACACGGCTCTTTTTTGATGAAAAACATGCTTCATTAGGAAATCAAGCAATCGATTGGCTAACACTTCATCTTTGGGAACCCCCTGAAATGGTATAAAAATTATATATGAATATGTAGCATCGCTTTCTGAAAAAGCATTTTTTAATCCAAAAATCCAGTTATAAAAGAAATGTGGCATTCTACTGGCTCCTAGTTAAAAACCTATGTGTGATTTTTCAGGTCCAACCACAGCGATTACAAAGGCTTTCCCAGATAGGCCTCCAGGGGGAGAGCTGCCAGCCCTGCACCAGGCCTGTAGCACAGCAGGCAGACTGTAGTCTCAAAGGGCAGCTGCAGTCAGACCCCGAGGCCCCTGCCTGCTCATGCTCTTTCACATATGTGCATTCCTGGCCCAGGTGCCTTCACTCCTGGCCTCTATCTCCGGTAACCGCCTCAGCTGGAACCTCCTTCTGGAGGGAGGAAGGGAAAACCTGAAGACACTCTGACTCGGCACTCAGCGCTTTCCAACTCCTAGTCCTTCTCCCTCACATTCCTCCCATCTCCAGGGCCCTACAAAACCTCAAAAGGGAAATGACCTCCAGATCAGCATTGAGCCACCTGGCCCTTGACCAATATGCTGGCTCCAGGGGGTAAAATGGAACAAGAGCGTCAGGGCTTCCTCTAGTTTTAGCCTTTTGCATATACCATTGCAATGAGGCTTCACTGTAACTTTCAATTTGGCTCCCTGTTGCTTTTATCAGTATTCTGACACCTATATAATTCAGCTCTTTCAAGATTAGCTGAGCTCCTAATAGTTAAATCAATCTTTTCCAATGGTTTAAGTTAAAATAAATACGCACTTAATTTTTTCATGTTATTAAGCAGACTATAAGTTATTTCATCATATTAAAGATAGGAAATCTAAAATTTAGTTTACTTTGAAATGAGAGGCACATCTAAATACATGTATAAGCTCTATATACATTATTATATTTAATAAGTGTTGTTTCCAGGATATCCTTACATGAAAACTCTTATACATTATTAGTGCCAATGTTTTCAAATGAATGGGCAGAGCTCCAGCACCCACAAGTCTGGTGAATGCCACAGGCTGCAGTATAAAACTGCCATTCATCTCACAGTCACTTGTTGAGCAATCTCAGCCATTATAGGTCACAGTCAACACTCTGGAAGCAGATAGACTGGCAAAACAAGTGCCAAAAAATTCAGGGACTTTCGTCACAGAAGAAGTCTACTGACATTTATTTCTCATACTTTTAATAAACCAATGATCTAGTTTCCAAACTCCTTGCAGGTAAAAGCAACACACAAAACAAACATCTGATAGCTTAAAAATAAAAGATCAGGGGACTATCAGAAGTAGACAAAAGAAAGAGAATGAAAGCAGGGTGAGGCCATGTAGTGTAGCAGTACAACAATTAATGCTAAAAATGATGACTCTAAGTCATTAAGGGGAGCTTGGATTACTTATTATATGCTCTATTTAAGCTATCAACAGAGAACTGATATATTACTACTAGTACATAAAAGATGTATCCATTCTTACTAGAGGAGTAGCTATTCCTGTCCATGAAAGAACTGTAACCACTACTTCAACCACCATATAGTGAATTCCTTCTCCTCCGTTATTTTCAGAAACAACCAGCTGCAGCAAGGGGCTGAGCCAGTACTTTGCGTAAGGGCGAAAGACCTAAAAGAGAATTTAAAAGCCATATATCAAAGGACTGTTTTCAATAATCAAAATATTAATCCAGAAACATATACTCCATCAGTTAAAATTTTATATTATGACTTGACTTAAATCCAAAACAGATGTAAATTCCAACAATTACCCTGCTTAATAGGTCAGATTCTCTGCTGAATTCTCTCATCACCCCCAAAACCACAAATCAATGGAAGTCAATTTGCTATTGATGTCTTCTTTGCTTAAAACCTTTCTGATAAAACCATGCTGAGATAAATCAAAATGAACGTATTCTGTATCAACCTTGTCCTATCTGAATAATATTCAGCTCTAGAGAATTATAATTTTATTTTATGCCAATGCATAGGGTATATGAAAAATGAGACTATGCAAATTAGTTACATGTGTATGGCTACTTTTCCCCCATTTCATCCTATATTATGGAAGACTTCATATACTCAAGACTCAAATCTAAATAAAATGTACCTCTATACTAAATTCTATTTATTTTAGAAATTGCAAGAGAATGCTATTTGGATGCAAAACAACAGAGTAAAGTATGATTCAAGCTATCTATCTTGACCTTTGCCACCTTCTTTTTTAAAAAAGTGTTTTCTCGCCTTAGCCGGCTTGGCTCAGTGGATAGAGCGTCAGCCTGTGGACTGAAGAGTCCCAGGTTCGATTCCGGCCAAGGGCACATGTCCGGGTTGAGGGCTCGATCCCCAATAGGGGGTGTGGAGGAGGCAGCCAATCAATGATTCTCTCTCATCATTGATATTTCTATCTCTCTCTTCTTCTCCCTTCCTCTCTGAAATCAATAAAGAAATATATTCAAATATATATATATATATATATATATATATATATATATATATATATATTTAAAGTGTTTTCTCAAAAATTCCTCACCTACTCTCACAGCTTAAATCTATGCGGTCTCAAGTCTTTTTTATTTATGCACACCATATATACAAAAAGTTTGAACACTTTCTATGTATGCCTACTGGTTTATTTGTAAATTATAAATAGAAACTTCTTCACTATATTATTAAAATATAACTAATAGCTAAATTTCAAGGTTGAAATTTTTTAAAATGTAAATACAAGTTCTAATCTTTCTTCCATAAGACAACAGACTGTCTTGAACATCTCCTGAAAACCACTGCCCTGATAATTCCTGAACTTCAGATTCATATGACACTCTTGGAAATCTCCCAGTGATATCTCAGAGGTACCTCATATCCACACATGTGAACAAATTCAGCAGGTTTGCTCGTCAAACCATGCACCCACACCCAGCCTCCCAAGAAATCATTCAAAACACCAGTTCCTTGTTTGTTAGACATCAAGTCAGCACTTACAGGAATGGGAGCTAGAAATCATGTGACCTGAGTGTGATGGGGTTGAACTCAGTCCCCAAAAAGAATGTTGCAGTCCTAACTCCCAGCACCTCTAAGTGTGGCCTTATTTAGAAATAGGATCTCTGAAGCTTATCCAATGTCAGTGTCCTTGCTGAAAGGGTGAAAGGGTACACAGGAGACAGACACAGAGAGGGGACAATCTGAAGACCCACAGAGAACACCGTGTATAATACTGAGAAATACCGGGGGCCACTGTGCGCTGGGAGAGACCCCTGAGACAGTTGGTTTTTCATAACTTTCAGAAAGAACCAACCCAGTAATTGTGAACTGCTTCATGGAAAGGAAGAAAAAGTCAACCAAGGAAGTCATCAACTAAAAAAGAAAATATAGAACATCCTACCACCTCAACAACTGATTCTGATTCATCTATACCAGTTAAAGTACTAGAAATAGACAGCTGTGGTTCAGCTGAATACTTGCAACAAGTCTCTTGATGTGTCCCAAACGTTATTTGGAAAATCTTAACGACCTGAGTCAAAAATGGAACCTGAATTTGTAAAAGAAAAAGGTGCTATTTACTCAAATGAGGAGAAAGATAATTGAAAAGAACCAGTAATAACTGAAGAGGAAGAATTAACAGTTCAGAATATACCTGGTTTTGACAACATAAAAGAAACCAATATACAGATGGTAGTGTGCCGATTATTAAATATTAAAGATCGTGCGACTCAGTGTGCATTCAGTTTTCAGAATTCTTTGCTGCATTACTTGGATTAAGTCTATATAACTTCAGAATTTAAAAGTTAAGAGCAGAACGTTTTTGGACTTAAATTCTATTTCTGTAAACTACTACCTTAAAACGAAAGATATTCAAGAAAGTATATTTTGGATTTAAAAAAGGTTTTCCATTTACTCTCTAAAAACTATTCAAGAAATTAAAATTTGCAATTTTGATTATAATGGGGAAACTGGAGATATCTTTTTGCATGTAGAGTTTATACAGCTTCCTTAATTAGGGAGATAAGTTTTGTGATTCCTCTGAGAGATTTCGTCCTGAGAGTTAAACATTTAGTTTTAATATAACCTGTATATACTTACTTCTGTGTTGTTTTGGCTTATTTTGTTTATCATTACACTTTAATAAAGTTTCAAGATACTAAGTTATGTCTGTCACAAAAAGAACTCTCAAGAATCTAACTAGAAATATGAGTTGTGTTTGTAAGGGGGACAAAATCTCAAAACTGTTTAGAAATATCACTAAATAAGATGTATTTATGCTTGAAATAGAGATTCTAAGAGATGAAAGAACTTTACTAAGCAATATTAATAATTCAAATAATTATAATACAAATACACTGAATGAAATTTAGTATTTTTGCTTCAACTCTATTTTACTGTCCTCATCTATCATAGAAAAATATATATATTTAAAACAGGTTATTTAGTAATGACTTTAAGAAGGCAGCAGGTAATGAATCTGTGGCTAAGTTATTAATTTTGTGGAATAGTATTTGTATCTGAGGTCAGAAGAAAATCCTAATAGATTTTTTCTCACAAAAATTTTTAGGACAGCATGAAAGAAAATATAGAAAGGAAAATATCTGTGGACCTAATCTCTGACCCCAAAGACCATGAGCTGATGCATTTGTTCCAAAAACAGCTACCAATTTAAACTTCTGGCCTTAACTTAGACCTGGAAATTACCTAATATCTTTAGTCCTTTGAACTGAGGAGGTCAGATCAGAGCACCAAAAGCTGGTACTCTTTACATTTATAATCCTGATAAAGTCTGGAAGAGACTGGGCTGAGGACAGTATAAATGTAGCTAGATCACAAAACAAGAGAACTATTTGCCCCAACTTAGATGACCAAATGCATTTTTCAATTCTAACATGAATCTTAATTTGAGGCAGTAATTTTGAAAATGTCCACTTAATATACAATTCTCGTAGATTGAAATGACTAACTGTAATAGCTACACAGAAATTAGTCTATAATTTGGGGTTGAATGGAATCATATCCTGTTAAGGGAAACTTCTACATTAAACATGGAGTAAATTTTAAGCCTGTTTCCTATTATTTACTGTATCTGTCCTTTTAAAAAGTATGATTTCAGTTAAAATAAAGCTGGCACTGGAACATGAAATATCTTATTATAAAAAAAGAAAAAAGAATCAGCTCTACCAACACTCTGATCGTGAACTCTGGCTTCAGGTTCTGTTGTTTAAGCCATCGTTTTGTGGTACCTGTTGTGGCAGCCGCAGGAGCTAGGAATTAAGCACGACCCTGAGGAACAGGCTCTGCGCAGTCTCAGGTCAGCCTTCTCAACCACCTCCCCAGAGCCCCATGGCCCTCACATCTGCAGTGCCGACTAGAAGGACGTTCTGTGGGGCCAAGTGGACCAAGTCAGCCTACTTAGCACCCTTCAGTGGCTCCCTACCACTCAACAAATGAGCAAGGTCCTTGCATGGACCCGAAGGCCTGGCTCAGCTTGCCTGCTGCTCGGACGTGTAACCATGTCACTCACACTGCCCCATGTGCCCCTGGTCTGTGCGTCAGAGCAGGCATGCTTGGCTCTCTCAGGGGCTATCTCTGCTCATACTGCTGCTTCTAAGCAGAACGTAAATTCCCACTGCTACTTTACAACACGTAACTCAAGGGCTCTCTGAAAAATCTAACCAACTCCACTGGTGGAAGATGCTCCTCCCTAACACAGTGCTACCTGCAGAGTAAATGACAAATTCAGCAACTCTCTAAGAGACTCAGTTGTTTTTCACATAGAGTTAACAGGAATAATTTTACCACCTTCTTTGCTACTACAAACAAAGAAGGCTGGCAGCCATCAGAAAGTTGTCCACACATATACTTATAAAAAGATCACTTCTATCTCAATAGAAGTTAACTTACATGTTTAAAAAGAAAATGATAAAAGAATAATGTTGAGCAAAGAAATAAATATGGTTGGTTAATTTATTCAGAGAACATCTTTCTTTGTTGAGGGATTTTTAAAAATTTTTGTTTTTTAAAATGTTTTTTATTTATTTTTAGAGAGAAAGGAAGGGAAAGGGAGCAATAGAAACATCAATGAGAGAGAAACATACATTGGCAGCCTCTGCACACCCCCTACTGGGGACTAGGAGTGGAGCCTAGAACTTGGGTATGTGCCCTGATGGGGATTTAAACCAGGGACCTCTTGGTACATGGGTCAATGCTCAACCACTGAGCCACACCGGCTGGGCTGGTATGGGCTTTTTATTTTTATTATTTTATTTTTTAATATATATATATATATGTATATATTATTGATTTCACAGAGAAAGGGAGAGGGAGAGAGATAGAAACATCAATGATGAGAGAGAATCATTGATTGGCTGCCTCCTGCACGACCCCACCAGGGATCAACCCCACAACCTGGGCATATGCCCTGACCAGAATCAAACCGCAATCTCCCAGTTCATAGGTTATGCTCAACCACTGAGCCACGCCAGCTGGGCTGTTGTGGGCTTTTTAAAAAAGATGCATATAATTGCAAAGAATATTTAAAGAAATAATAAATGACTTACTTCTTCTGTATTAATAATAAGCTTAGCTAAGAAGAGACGAATATTCAATGATACCAATGGATTTCCTAGTTTGTCATGAAGAAATTTCATCCAAGGAGGAAGATGTGTTGGCACTGAACCCTGAAATGATACATTCAAAATTACCTTCAAAAGTAGACTAAAATAACTTCATATTTTGATATTATGAGATAACAATGACAAAGTAAAAGATGAACAGCAAAAATCATGTTTATTTGATATGGAATTTGGTTTTAGTCTGTGATATTAAATGTTCTTTTTTTTTTTTTTTTTTTTTTTTTTACTTTTCACCTGAGGACATGCTTTTACTGATTTTAGAGAGGAAAGGAGGAGAAGGAGGAAGAGAGAGAAACATCGCTGTGAGAGAGAAACTTCAATTGGTTGCCTCTCTTACCCACCCCAACCAGGGATCAAAACCACAACCTGGGTATGCACCCTGACCGGGAATCAAACACGTAACCTTTCAGTGTACAGGACGACATCCAACCAAGCCACACTGGCCAGGGCTAACTGTCCATTCTTAATGTGACATCAATGAATATAATTAAGTGAGACAATGTAAGATACTGAAGACAGACAGACCTCTTCTACTTTAGGTAGGATCTGATTTCTCTGCATGTGCTTAATCAGGGCTGTCATGGTTGCCATGCATTCGTGTTGATTGAGTTCATCCATCTCTAACTCCAGGATATCATCTTGGATTGTGGGGTCTTTATGCTCCTACAAAAAAGTAAGAATCTGATTATGTAGAGTACACTGTTAAAATTTCAGTGTACAAGACATTCTGACTTTTGGGGCAATATCATGAAATACACACTTAGGTAACAATGATAATTTGGTAATAATATCAAATACACTTGGTATGTTTTCTTATTAAACAACTAAAAAATAAACAGAACCTCATGTCTTCCTTACATTCTATTTCCCCTCTATGCCTTGTCTATGTGGTCACTCCCTTGAGGTCACACTCAGGTCACAGCGTATATACAGACATATGCTGCTTTGTAGAAACACTAAGATTTTTACAAATCTGTGTGTATTGAAGGCCTCAGAACCCTCACCACCTTGAGAGCAATAGTCTCATGATTAAGTGTCACTTTATGGAGAAAGTGAAGCTATTAAATATTAAAGTATCATTAAGATAATGTTTACCTATTTTTTCTCAATAATCTGAAAAAAGTTTTTCTCTGAAAATCTTTGTAAAGTCCTCAATTTGCCTTAAAATTGTAATCAATAGAACAAAACTTTTAAACCATTCTTTTTTTCTTTTAATCCTCACCCAATAATATATTTTTTATTGACTTTAGAGAGAGGAAGGGAAAGAGAGAGAAACATCGATTGGTTGCCTCCCATACACGCACTGACCAGGAATCAAACCTGAAACGTAGGTATGTGCTCTGACCAGGAATAGAACCAGCAAACTTTTGGTGTATGGGACGATGCTCCTACCAACCAAGGCCCCTAGCTGGGGCTTATGCCATTCTTGATCATAAAATCTCTGAGAAAATACAGCAGTGATAATCATTTTTTACACGTAATGATGAATTGAGGTTTGACATACACATTCAGTAAATTTCATTCATACGTACATACACGTACATGTGCGTGCACGTGTACACACACACACACACACACACACACACACACACATGCGGAGGCTAAACAATCTGTCTGGGATGTTTTCCAGCACAGATCAATTCCAGGAAAAAAAGACTTGAGAAATCCTAAGAGGACATTTTTGGACAGCTAAAAGTCAGCTTGGGGCTACCAAGTGCTTACAGAGATTGAGTAGAAAGAGGAATAAAAATGGCCCTAGACCAGCTGTGGGCAAACTACGGCCCGCGGGCCGGATCCGGCCTGTTTGAAATGAATAAAACTAAAAAAAAAAAAAAGACCGTACCCTTTTATGTAATGATGTTTACTTTGAATTTATATTAGTTCACACAAACACTCCATCCATGCTTTTGTTCCGGCCCTCCGGTCCAGTTTAAGAACCCATTGTGGCCCTCGAGTCAAAAAGTTTGCCCACCCCTGCCCTAGACAAATGTAATGCTGTCTGTCCTAGTGGCAGGAACTATTCCAGAATGTCACTTTCCAAGATGGAGAGTATTTGAAAATGTGCTCCCCTGACAACCATTGAGTCCACTGTCTACTTCTTCCCAAAGATAGTGGATATTTTCTGTAAATTGAGGTTTTAGAAATGACCGGGAGTAGTATTGTATTTCAGTAACAGGAGTAGATAACATTGTAACAGAAAATTTTATACACAACTAGAGGCCCGATGCACGAAATTCGCGCAAGGGGCTTGGGCCTCGCAGCCCCGGCTTCATCTGGAAGGTTGTCCAGAAGGTCGTCCGGAAGGTCATTTGGCTGTCTGGACTAATTAGCATATTACACTTTTATTATTATAGATTGGAGTTACATGAAACAAGAAAAAAAACCACTTTTCAGTAAGCCATAAAATCCATCACAGAAATCTCAATGTCCCTCTTTCCACAACCTGGTGAAGTGTCAAAGGAGTTAATCATGACATTTGACTGTATTCAGATCTAATCAACAATGATTTTTACTCAGAATGATTGTATCTCAACATGCTGCTCATAAGGACTGGCTAGATCTAAAACTAAAGACTCAGGTCTTGCGATCAGACAGAAGGCATGAGGAGCAAACCCAAGATGCTCTGATGTAAGTGACAATGAAGCCATAATAGAGAGAGGAAGGAAGAGGGAAAGATACAGAGAGAAACATTGACATGAGAGTGAAACATCGACTGGCTGCCTGCTGCATGTGTCCCAACTGGGGGTCAAACCCGCGACCCAGGCATGTTCCCTAACCAGGAATCAAGCCAATGACGTTTCAGTGCATGGGATGCCCAACTGAGCCACACCAGCCAGAGCAAAGTTACACTTTATTTATTGCCCACCCACAGATGTATGGCATTATCTTGGTGAAAGAACTAATGAATGGCTTCCCCTTTGAAGTATTCATTAAAAAAAAAGAGAAACCAACCCTAGGGTGCAACATAAAACACAAACTCAACTTTAAAAACACATCACTGCTCCCTCCCTCCTTCTCAGGTAAAAAACCACCGGCAGATCAGAGTGGGGCAAAAGTTGCTGACAATATCTAGGGAGACAGGGGAGGAGGAAAGTGGGGTACCCACCTTGTAGTTCAAGGCCCACTCCAGGTATGCGTCAGTGTATGGAAGAGGGCTTAGGGGTCAAGGGGAAGAGGGAGTGAGGTAGTGCATGTCAGAGAAACTGGAATGGACAAAATTTGAAGGAACCCTGGATGAGAACCAGGTGGGAGCGTATGATATGCATGTGTGTGCCTGTTACGTGCACAGGTGTGTGACATGGTTCCTATCTCTGCCCATGAGAAGACTTGAAAGCAGCTTTCTGCTGTTCTCCACCCACAGGAACCAGGCTCCCTAGAGAGACAGCCCACTCCAAGGCTGAGGCAGGGGAAGAATTAGACCACCTGTGAACATTTCCTATGCCAGCAAGTAAGGAAGTGACCAAAGAATGACAAAGAAGCCAGCAGGAGGTACTCCCATTGGCCAACCTTGGGACAATTCGGAATCAAGGTAAATTATAACCCACTGAACAAGGTAAGAATGCAGATCATGCTGATAAAAATTAAACAAAATGAGAACCAAGATGGCGGCATAGGTTAACGCCGGAGTTTGCTGCTTTGAACAACTACTTCACAAGTGAAACCAAAAAACGGAAGGGACATCACCCAGAACCACAGGAACGCTGGCTGAGTGGAAGTCCTACAACTAGGAGGAAAGAGAAACGCATACGGACACTCAGAGGAGGCGCAGTGCTGAAGTCAAATTCTGAGGTGCGGAGTGCGTGGAGCGGGCTGGCGGCGGAGGGCGAGGTTGGCGTTTTCAATCGGGAGGGAGTCGCAGACTCTGAGCTCCAGATCCGGGCGAGTCTCTAGGGACCCAGACTCAAACGGGAGAAGCGGGACTGTCTGGCTTCGGTCAGAGCGAGTGCAGCTTTCTCTCTGAGCTTTGCAGCGGGTGCTGGGACCCAGAGAGGCAGAGCCTCTGGGGACAGGACTGAGAGCCGCCATAACTGCTCTCTCCGGCCCACCCTGTTGATCCTGTGCGACCCGACCCGCCCCGCCCAAGCCCTGCACAGAGGCATTTGCCGGATAGCCTCAGGCAAAGGCTAGATTAGCACCTCCCTAGAGGACAGAAGTTCTCTCACTGCTGACACAGCTGATTCTCATAGCCACTTGGCCTGGAGGTCAAACCCTCCCTGGAATTAGCTACAACAATCAAGATTTAACTATAAGACTGCGAACAAAGACCACTAGGGGGTGCACCAAGGAAGCATAACAAAATGCGGAGACAAAGAAACAGGACAAAATTGTCAATGGAAGATATAGAGTTCAGAACCACACTTTTAAGGTCTCTCAAGAACTGTTTAGAAGCCGCCGATAAACTTAATGAGATCTACAAGAAAACTAATGAGACCCTCGATGTTATATTGGGGAACCAACTAGAAATTAAGCATACACGGACTGAAATAACAAATATTATACAGACTCCCGACAGCAGACCAGAGGAGCGCAAGAATCAAGTCAATGATTTGAAATGCGAGGAAGCAAAAAACACCCAACCGGAAAAGCAAAATGAAAAAAGAATCCAAAAATGCGAGGATAGTGTAAGGAGCCTCTGGGACAGCTTCAAGCGTACCAACATCAGAATTATAGGGGTGCCAGAAGATGAGAGAGACCAAGATATTGAAAACCTATTTGAAGAAATAATGACAGAAAACTTCCCCCACCTGGTGAAAGAAATGGACTTACAGGTCCAAGAAGCGCGGAGAACCCCAAACAAAAGGAATCCAAAGAGGACCACACCAAGACACATCATAATTAAAATGCCAAGAGCAAAAGATAAAGAGAGAATCTTAAAAACAGCAAGAGAAAGAAACTCAGTTACCTACAAGGGAATACCCATACGACTGTCAGCTGATTTCTCAACAGAAACTTTGCAGGCCAGAAGGGAATGGCAAGAAATATTCAAAGTGATGAATACCAAGAACCTACAACCAAGATTACTTTATCCAGCAAAGCTATCATTCAGAATTGAAGGTCAGATAAAGAGCTTCACAGATAAGGAAAAGCTAAGGGAGTTCATCACCACCAAACCAGGATTATATGAAATGCTGAAAGGTATCCTTTAAGAAGAGGAAGAGGAAGAAAAAGGTAAAGATACAAATTATGAACAACAAGTATGCATCTATCAACAAGTGAATCTAAGAATCAAGTGAATAAATAATCTGATGAACAGAATGAACTGTTGATTATAATAGAATCAGGGACATAGAAAGGGAATGGACTGGCTATTCTTGGGGGGGGGAAGGGGTGTGGGAGATGCGGGAAGAGACTGGACAAAAATCGTGCACCTATGGATGAGGACAGTGGGTGGGGAGTGAGGGCGGAGGGTGGGGCGGGAACTGGGAGGAGGGGAGTTATGGGGGGAAAAAAAAGAGGAACAAATGTAATAATCTGAACAATAAAGATTTAATTAAAAAAAAAAGAAAAAAGAAAATCAACTGGTATAAATACAGATGTAACAGGAAAATAAAAAAAAAATAAAAAAACCTGGCTGGAAAAAAAAAAAAATTAAACAAAATAAATGGGGAGAAGAGAAAGCTCTTCACTGTGGTAGAAGGCCAACTAATAAATACGGAATAAGAAAATAACCACTTTGTAACCAGCACAGCAATAATTGATTCAGGGAAGATACATCAATGACTGCTAAAAACTAGTGGGTGAAACGTAGGATTAGAGAACGATAGCCACCACCTCCCCCAAACGAGAACACAGCAATCCGCTGTCATATCCCTGCCAAAGTTCCTAGTCTGCTTGTGAGGAAGTGTTGGACAAACACTAAGTGAGGGGCATTATGTACTACAGGGGAGCTACCGGCTGGTCCTGGTCTGGATCCTTCTGCTACAAGGATGTACGAGACACAAGGCAGATCCTGAGGGGTGTCTCTGTGTTGCAACTCTTACCTATGCTAGAAATGGTTTCAAACTCAAAAGCAGCATGTCACTTTACAAAGTAAAGGACAATAAGAAAGATGGACAAAGGGCACACACAGGTGATGTACTGCCTGCCTGCAATATCCAAACAGATCATTTTAAGGAAGGCTAGCATAGCCATAAAAGAATGTTGAAGAATGAGTTCCGATCGGGATGTAGACAGGACTGTCATAGATCAAGGGTGGGGAATCTTTTTTCCTGCCAAGGGCCATTTGGATATTTATAACATCATTCTCCGGCCATACAAAATTATCAACTTAAAAAGTTAGCCTGCTGTGTTTGGTCAAACATTTAATTAACTCACCCCTTCACTGGCCTTGTACGACCTGCAGGCCATAGATGATAAAATAAAACTTTGGAACATACACAAACTCTGAAAGTCTGGTAAAGAAAATTAATAGGTGAGAGTACAGAGAGAGAAAGAAACAGGTGAGGGGCAGAGGAGGGGAAATAAACACACGGTATATCTTCTCTTTGAATGAATGGAAAAGAGTGAGATTAATCCAAGCTAAGAAAAATAAAACAAAAACACCACCACCTTGAGGTGTAGGAAATACTTAGTAAATGAGGATGTGAAGGAAACTATTATAAGTTGCTGGGACCAACATAGGGAAAAAACTGAATTCTACCTCTAAAAAATAATAATCAAAATCATTCCATATTCTATGCCCTTGTCACCAAGAATTTACTCTTTAAGAATTAAGCTACCACTTGTGAGTATCAGTGCGTTCAGTTATCTCTGTTTGGTAACATTAAATATTGGAAGAGCTTCTTCAATCTCTCCAGAGAGAGATGGCAACAGTCTTATCAGTATGAACGTTTGAGTCTCGATGGCACTTATCTTTCTCACTGGAAATCCTTAAATGCGGTTCTCACTTAAAGCATTAACCTCAGAGGCTGGCTAATGTGAGTCAGCCTGGGAGAGAGCCTTCCTTGCTGTGGTGATGGAATCAAATTGCTGTGTCTGCAGGAAGACAGGCTGGGCTTAGAAAATTCTCCAAACTAATACTATTCTCTGAAGCCTACTGATGGAGAGCAGCTTCCTACGTGAACAACAAAGCCTCTCTTCCTTTACAAATGCTAACAATATTCTTTAACATATAAAATGTGATCACCTGTCTTCGAAAATGACCAATGGTAGACTTAGGGTCTCGGGAACTGTACGAGTAGCTCTGAACTCCAGTTGAGAAGTCAAATTGACTCATTTCCTCACTCAGACTACTGTCTGCCAAATATGACAAGGAAGATATGTAATGAGGACCACCTGAAATATAAGTAAAAAGAAAATATATTATTCAAGTATAGTAAGAAATGCATCTTTTGAAGCTCAGTTACTATTAAGGGATACTGTCAACTAAGGCTTTCATCACCCCTATGCTTCTCAACTCATTATCCAGATTAACAAAGCAAAAAGGAAATGGGGCAAAGATCCCTTTTGCTTTTCTCATTATTGACTAGTTATCTTCTGTCATGGACAAAGAAATTAAGTTAACCTAGATCCAATTTTTAGCTATATTAAGATTATTTGCATTTAAAATTTTAACAATGTACATTTTGCCTATGCAAGGTAGTATAAATGTGGGAAAAGATACGAGTGAAAAATAACTAATCCTAAATATGTAAGGCATTTGGGAAACTGATCCAAATTTTATCCTCAAGTCAAGAAAGCAAAGCTATGCAGGAAAATTAAGCAGAAAATCAAAACAACGTGTATGTGGAGAGAGGGTTCATCTTACACAGGGAGGCCAGGGAGAACTTCCTTCAGGAGTTGGCATTAAACCAAAGGTCATAATCCAGGCAGGTATCTGGGGCCAAGGTTGTTTCAGGCTGAGGGACATACATGCAAATGCCCGGAGGCAAAAGTGAGCCCAGTGCCTACAGGCACAGGCAGGGCCAGGCTGCTGGGGAGGAATGAGCAGAAAGCAGAGTGGCAGGGAGTCAGGGCCTAAGACAGCTGTCTTGAGGGCGGTGGGAGCTAACGTGAGGTGTAGCAGGAGGGAACTGTATTTTACACAGAGATTTCTAAATATATCTAAATAATATCAACCATATTCAAACAAATAAATATCAAGCCAATCCTGCACTAAAGTGTACCATATCTGAGCCTCCTGAGGCCACTGAGAGATCTTCTATGCAGTTAAAGTTTAGTTTAATTGCATTTATTTCAAGATAGAATTCCACTCACCACTTAAAATTTTTTCAAACTGAATTTCAATGTTTTGGGGAATTTAAGGTATTTTTCTATTATGTAACAAATATCAACCATTAGAATCTTTCTCCTTATTTTGAAAACATCCTACCTGAATCCCCATTTGCTGCTTCCCTGGCTTCTTTCCTAATTTCGATGTACTTTTTCTTTCTTTCCATAGGAACCTATTAGGCAAATCAAATACACAATTAAAGACTTTTTAGAAACATGGCCACCTGTTTTCTATGTTAGTAGCAATCTAGCAAAAAAGTAATTTTTAAACAAAACTTTTGTCAAATTTAAAAGTATTAAACAATATCCACAAAAAAAGATAGGTGAGTACCCCTTAAGGAAAGCTCTTTCTACAGATTCCCACAGAGCCCCGGAGAAGCACATGCCTTCTGGGCTCTGGGACAGTATTTGCTAAGCTCTTAAAGCCACAAGCCTGGATTGCCAATAGTCTGTACTTGACCTGTGAGCCTGTTTCCTCAACGGTTCTGATACGTCATAGCACCTTACAGTGCGGCTGTCAAGTTCAGAAGTCATACACAGCAAGCGCCTGCTAATAAACTAGTGCCGTTATTTTTTGTTTTAGTTCTTGCAACGTATGTCTAGAAAGAAGTTTCCAGTCTTATTCCAAAAGGGCACAAGCCAGGAAGCAACCATTTATGTGAACTCGTGAACCCTAAGACATGGTTGCGGTCAGCAGCTGTGAAGAGATGCGAGTGACAGCTCCTGGCACAGCTCTGTCCTTTAGCATGTGGTGCATGAGCTTTGCTTCTCTGCCCAACTTCATTTTCCCACAGGGCTGGGAAAGACTGCAGCCACCACCTTTCCATCAACTGCTTAAGGGGGTGCATCAAAATGAGCTTGGCTAAAATCAAGCTGGTCACATTTGCCAGAGCAAATTTTGCAATTATCCCCATGACTTCTCATGGCACCCTCATTATCCTGCCAAATAAACACAAGCAGGGCCAAAGGGTCATAATTCTGTATCCAAATGGATCTCAATTTCATTGACCAGAGGAATTGACTCAGAAAACAACTTCTGGGCTATGTCCTCACTGCTTCTTTTATTGGCACTGTCTTTCTTTCACCAGCCGAGAAAGGGAAATAAGTTTGATTAATTTCGTTGCAGTTGCCTGAGATTGTACCTCAGGTCGAACTACTTGAAAGTGCCAGTGTTTGTAGTTCCAAGCAGATCTGAATACTGCAATTTAATGTGTTCAGCACAATAAATATTTTCCTGCATAAGCACTTGGTGAGTTTTTTAACTTAGAAACACCATTGAAAAATTTCACTCACCTCCACTTCCACGGGAAATGTATAGCAGCGGTTCAGGTCTATCAGATTTTCAAAGATAAGCAAGTTCTGTGAATTCAAAGGATCGTAGAAAAATATCTGAATGGTTAAGATCCTTACTACTGATGTTACTACAAAATCAGTAACTCATGGAGAAGCACTTCAGCTTTATACATATGAGGAACTAAAAGAATTACATCTACAGTTTTATAAGAAGGTGCAAATTATGATATATCTTTAATTGATGTAATCTAACTTTTGAAATCCTATAATGATAGCAATATTAAACACATAAGGAAAGGCCTACCTTCTCTGGTTTTTCACTAAACAGAAAACCTTGGTAAAATTTTAAATCATTAAAGACACAGCAGATGAGAGAAATGGCACAGTTGTAGGCAGCACAATGGTACAGTCTTCTCCTCTCCAGCAACTGATTCTCACCAGCCATGTTCTCTGTAAACGCATCATAGCACAGTCTGCAGAGGAGACCCAGGTTAAAAATTAATTCGTGTGACAGGGAAATCGTTGCTCAAGCCCAACAACGCCAGACAACAGGACTTCAATTCAGTTCAGGTTTTTGCCCAACTGAGGACTAGGCCCTGGGACTAGAAGGCGAGCAAGTCACTGTCCTGGGATTCACACACTGCAATAAGCGGAGAGCAACAAGCACGGTACGGTAAGAAATGGAAGAAAGGAGGACAGAAAGCAGTCCAGCAAAAGAAGCCAAGAAGAAAGGTTTTAAGAGAAAATATGTGAGTTTCAAATTATAAACTAGCCAAAGGGAAATATACACGGGCAGCAGAAGCAGAGAGAAGAGGGTCACTTATGACAAGGGATAAACTGCACGGTGCGTTCCAAGGACAGAATGTAAAACAGCGGCTAGCAGCAAGTGGAAGGTGCGTTCCCGGAAGAGCTCACTGCCATGAGGAGCTTTACTGGAACACAGCCGTGCCCATTAGTGTACATGCTATTTATGGTTGATTTTGGGTAGCAGTTGCAACTGATGGTCCGCAAAGCAAAAAATAGTTACTATCAGGCCCTTTGCAAAAAAAGTTTGTCAACCCTGCTACTGAGGATGAGGTTCCTTAAAAGGGTTTTAGGCAGGGAAGTTAAACAATCAGAGCTGAGAGAGACAATCCTAGGAGCAGGGAGAATAGTTATGAAGGAGACTACGAGAGTGTTCACCGAAGAACAGACCCAGCAAGGCTACGCGAAGGGGAATGAAATAAAGGCAGTCGTTTCGGGAATACTGAGGAGATAAAAATCCACTGGTGACTGATAGGATGTAGGTGAAGGAAGAATAAACTATAACTCCCAAGTCTTGTTTTGCAAACGAGACTTGGATGGGCCTGTCATAGACTGAGAAGATAAAGTAAGGATGCTATGTTTGTTCTGAATATGCAAAATTGGACATGTCAATCAATGTGTGTGTTCAATATTTACTAAGAAGTAACTTCAGTAGAAGGCTGTTTTTAAAGAAAATGTATTTGATTACTTTGTGTTTTGTAAAATGTCTGCTTAAAAAATAGTTTAACACTCCTTTAATTTCAAATAATAGAAAATAATAAAATATACCAAATTCCTTCTTACTGTATGTGATATCACTAAAAATATATAAAGCTATTGAGGTTTAAATTGAAAGGAAAAAAAGAGTTAAAAAAAGATTTTTGTTCTTTATAAAACATAAGTATGTTACTCAATAACAAACTAAAGTCCATTTAAGAAGGTTGTAAATAAGAAAACTATAAAATTCATTATTTAAACAAACTTAAAACATTTATTCATATTTTTATTCATGTGAATAAAAATATATATCAAAAATATTATATCAAATACAACATAAAAGTAACTAAAACCTTACTTAATAAGTGTCTTTGTAAGTTCACTTCCTTCTGTTACACCGGAGCCATGAAAAACTTGATTAATTTTGGATTCCTTAGAGTGAACATCATCTTTTGGAAGACGAGAATACATCACCTCTAATATTTTATAATAGCCCATCTTCTTGGTGATTTGAGTATCAAAGGTAGCTTCGTTTAGCTAAGAAAAGGAAACAAATAATTATCTTTGATCTTATCAAACATGAAAAATGCTTTACAGACTATATCAAATTTAATACTTAATGCCCTTTATATAGAAAGTAATTCCAGCAAAGATGTTAAATCACTTCAATGAGAGACAGCCCAGGATCTAAAACATGGATATAAATATTGATGTGTTATATTCAGTGCAGCATAAAATAATGCACAATGTCCAAATAGTGAGCTTAGAGTATGAGTATACAAGTTTTGCATAAAATCTTATTGAAGGTATAATGATAGCAGTAGAAAATTCAATTATTAGAAAACAAAATTTTCAATTATGTATATTAACAATTTGCCATTTGGGTATTTACAACATTACCAACAGTATTCTGCAAACTCTAAATGTCTCCCACCCCCAAAAGTTATCAACACTCCAATCCCTGAAATATGTGAATAAAACCTCATAAGGCAAAAAAAAAAAGAGGAGTTTGCAAATGTGATTAAGTTAAGGATCTTAACATGGGGTTATAATTGTGGATTTTTCATGTGGACCCCAAATAAAATCACATGTAGTAAGAGGGATCTCGAAGGAGATAAGATAGACAGGAAAAGCAAAGTGACAATAGAGGCAGCGACTAGAGTAGTACAGTCACAAGTCAAGCTGGAAGAGGTAAGGATGAGTACTCAGAGCTGCTGGGGCAAGTGTGGCCCTTGCCACACCTTGACTTTGATTCAGTGAAACTGATTTGGGACTTCTAGCCTCTAAAACTGTGAGAGAATAAATTCCTGTTGTTCTAAGCCTCCAAGTTTATGGTAATTTGCTACAGCAGATTCATAAAACTAAAACACATTTTGGAACCATGAGTTGGGGGCTGCTATAACAAATGCCCAAAATATGAATGGGGTTTTGGAATGGGATGAAAGAATTTTGCCATATATGACAGAAAAAGCCTAGATTGACTTGTAGAGATTGTTGGCAGAAATATCGACATTAAAGGCATTAGAGGAGCCCTGACCAGTTTGGCTCAGTGGATAGAGTGTCGGCCTATGGACTGAAGGGTCCCAGGTTTGATTCCGGTCAGGGGCATGTGCCTTGGTTGCAGGCACATCCCCAGTGGGGGGTGTGCAGGAGCAGCTGATGGATGTTTCTCTCTCATGGATGTTTCTAACTCTCTATCCCTCTCCCTTCCTCTCTGTAAAAAATCAATAAAATATATATATATTTTTAAAAAGGCATTCGAGGTAAGGGCTCAAAAGGAAGTGAAGAGATGGGAAAGAAAGCCAATATTGTCTTAGAGAATATCTCAGTCATAATAAACATATTTTTGGTAGAAATACGGACATTAAGTAGCTGTTGGTGAGGTCTCAAAAGGAAATAAGAAACATATTTTTGCTAACTGAAGGAAACGAGATTCTGGTTATATAGTGTCAGAAAACTTAGTTGAATACTAGTCTATAGTTGTGCAGAAAACAGAACTTTTAAGCTATGCAACTGAATATTTAACACATTGAGGACCAGAAGTTTTATTGCTAGCTTTACCCAGTGGCCAGATAAGTTTCTACTGAATGTGTACAAAAAAACATTTTACATAAATGTCAAAGGCACGCTTTAAAATTAAATACCCATTGCATTTTGAAGTTATTTATTACATGTTCTTACAAACTAATATCTTCTTAATATCATGATTGGCCACAAGCCTTAGAACAGAAAACACGAGAATTCTCGAGATCTGTCAGCATTGTGTTAACTGAGAAGCTTTACAAATTTGTTGAAGGTGCTGCCTGGTTCCTTCTTTGATGCTTCTAATAAAATGTGAGGTACAGACATAAATTGAGGTAAGAACTGTTAAGCAAAAAGAACCAGAACTTGATAACTTGGGAAATTCTCTGCCTATCCAGATTGTGAACGATGCTAACAATAGAAGATTCACTGTTAGGAAAGTGTGCGCTGGAGAAAAGACTAAGGACGACCTTTGACTAGAGCTGAAAAAATTAAGCATGTGACTCATGGACCAGGAACAGAGATGAGACTATCCTGCAAATATCTGTGGAGTAAATCTCCAGACATGTCAGACAGCCATAGGTTTTTGAGTGCATGCCAGAGGAAACACCGAGATGGAATGAGGAGAAAAAAATCTACAGGCAAGAAAACCCATTGATAAAACTACTCAGCTGCGAGCATACGCTGCCCTTCAAGGAAAAAGAATAACTCAAGACGGAGCCTTTGGTCCAGAGGGAAGAGGTCAGGCCACAGAGCATGACTTCTGGTCTTGAAACCGAATAGCATTTGGCTTGCTGACTTCTGAGATGGCTTTCAAACACTAACTCCTTTCTTACGTCCATTTTCTGTTCTTCGAATACGAATATCTGTAACTATCATCCGATGCTGGTCCCACCGCTGTATTATGAAAGCTAACTGTTTTCTAGTTTCACAGATCCACAGACAGAATTTTGCCCCAAAGGGGATCATACCCAGAATCCCACCCATACCTGATTTATATGATGAGGTTTTGAACTTTGAGCTGATAATATTTAAATGAGATTTTGTACTTAAAAGTTGATGCTGTAATGAGTTTAGACTTTGGAGGATGTTGGGATGGAATAAACTTATTTGGCAAGTGCAAACATTTGGACAGGTGAATAGTGTTAGGGTGAATAACAGCCCCTAAAAGATATCCATGTTCCAACCCTAGAATCTGTACTTTACAGGAGAAAAATGGATTATGCAGATGAAATTAAGTAAAGGACCCTGATATTAGGAGATTATCTAACTGGGCCCTAAATGCAATGATATGTTTATAAGATGGAGGCAGAGAGAGAGAGTTTAGACAAAAAGGAGGAGGCAATGTGACCACATAAGCAGAGATAGGAGTGATGCAGCCACAAGCCAAAAATTGCTAAAAGCCTCATGAATCTGGAAGAGGCAAGGAATAGATTCTCTAAAGGAAGCACAGCCTGGGCCAGACCTTGATTTCAGCCCAATAAAACTGATTTCTTGTTTATGGCTTATAAAACTAAGAGAATTAGTTCTGTTGTTCTAAGCCACGTTTGTGGTAATTTGTTACCACAGGAAACAAATAGAGATCCGATTTAACCACAGATTGTTATCTAAATGCAAAAATAATGCTGCTTGAACAACAGAAACCCTTTGACTGAACACATGGCAGTTTTTTAAAATAATATTTTCTTTTTCAATTACACTTTATGTGCAGTATTATATTAGTTCCAGGTATACAAGCCAGTGAATTAGATATTTATGTAACTTACTAAGTGACCACTCCAATAAATCTAGTGCCCATCTGACACCATACAGTTATTACAATATTTCTGACTATATTGCCTTAGCTATACTTTACATCCCCATGACTAGTCTCTAACTACCAATTTGTACTTCTGAATCCCATCTCCTTTCCACCCATCCCCTAACCCCTCTCCTATCTGGCAGCAATCAAAAATGCTCTGTATTGCCCTGGCTGGTTTGGCTCAGTGGATAGAGCGTCAGCTTGTGGACTGAAGGGTCCCAGGTTCTATTCCAGCTGGGGGCATGTGCTGGGGTTGCGGGCTCGATCCCCGCCAGTGGGGGGCGTGCAGGAGGCAGCCAATCAATGATTCTTATCATTGATGTTTCTATCTCTCTATCCCTCTCCCTTCCTCTCTGAAATCAATAAAAATATACATTAAAAAAAAAGCGCTCTGTATCTATGAGTCTGTTTCTGGTCTGCTTGTTTATTTTGTGTGTGTTTTTGGATTCCACATAAGAGTGAAATCATATGATATTTTTCCCTGTCTGACTTATTTCACTCAACACAATACCAGGTCCATTCATGTTGTTGAATAGGGCAAGATTTCTTTCTTTTGTATGGCTGAGTCATATCCCACTGTATATATGCACCACTTCGTCTTTATCCATTCGTTTATTGATGAACACTCAATGTGGCTGTTCTGTAGTTTAGTTGTAATCTTGATGTAGTTGTGGGAGAATGCAAGGACCACATTTATCTATGTCACCATCTTGATCAGAAGCCCCCACATGGCAGTTTCTAATGACATTGATCAGGGCGAGCTGTCAATACTTATTAACATTTCATGAATAATAGATGTATGATACCTTTGTAAATCTGGACTTCAACACATCAATGGCATCGACCACAATTTTGCAAAAAAATTCTCTCAAAGCATCCTGGCTACAGTGCCATAGTAGAGTGAGAAGAGAACGGTCTACAAATGCTTGGCGAGTGTTACTTGAAAGTAGGTCCTCCTTCCTGAACATTTTGTATACACTTTCCAGAAGGCTGGATTGTGTGGCACATGAACTCCTAAGAAAAAAAGAAAATTATATAAGCAGATATACTTTGAACAAATACTTACTGAGTGCCTACTACACAAAAAGCAAATTTCCAATAATTACAAATTAGGAAAAAACATTTAAACATCACATATATTTTTAAAAAGTAATAAAAAAGCATTTGTACATAAGTCATATAATTTTACTCATACCAAGAAATCTTCATGACAAATTTAGGCATTAGGAAAAAGAACTTTTTTCATTTCCTCTCAAATCTGGTCTTTACAGAACATCTAAAAGAATTTGAGCCCTAACCGGCTTGGCTCAGTGGATAGAGCATCGGCCTGCGGACTGAAAGGTGCCAGGTTCAATCCCAGTCATGGACATGTACCTTGGTTGCGGGTACATCCCCAGTGGGAGGTGTGCAGGAGGCAGCTGATCGATGCTTCTCTCTCATTGATGTTTCTATCTCTCTCTCTCCCGTCCTCTCTGTAAAAAATCAATAAAATATATTTAAAAAAAAATAAATAGCCCTGACAGGTTTGGCTCAGTGGATAGAGCGTCAGCTTGCGGACTCAAGGGTCCCAGGTTCGATTCCGGTCAAGGGCTTGTACCTTGGTTGTGGGCACATCCCCAGTAGGAAGTGTGCAGGAGGCAGCTGATCAATGTTTCTAACACTCTATCCCCCTCCCTTCCTCTCTGTAAAAAATCAATAAAATATACTTTAATAAATAAATAAATAAATAAATAAATAAATAAATTTGAGAAAGTCTAGACCTAAAGATTATCACATTTACAGAATCTAAAACTCATGAATTATGATTTTAAAATTCTAGTCTCTTCCTCATAATGAAAATCCATTCCTATTTGCTATATAGAGATATATTTAGCTGACCCTTTATTTTCTAATGTTGGAAATCAGATATCTGAATGATCTCCTATAAGGAATTATCTATAAATCTATAAAATTAAGACTACAGAGTTAGTTTCTTGACCTATAAAAAGAAGAGGTTAAGAGTAAACAAACATTACAATCCTTTCCAATCCCAAAATCCCAATGCTCAGAAGTTAGATATGAATCAGAGCAAAAATATTAGATTCAGAAGGCAATTCAATCATAAAATTTTAAGGTTGCAGGTAACTACTAGTTGCAACATGGGATGTTGTTATATTCATTTGGTCACTGTCTTAGACTTAAATTCTCTTGAGGCTCTTCCTATATTGAGCACAGTAGAGATGAACAGCCCTAAAACATCCAAACCATACAAATAAAAAATTTGATTTAAAAAATGGGCCAAAAGATTATTTACTGAAATATAAATGCAAATGAACATTAAATATATGAGTATATGCTCTATTCACACATAAGAAAATTAACTCAAATTAGAGCAAAATTGAAAGTTTTTCTAAAATAAAAAAATTGGAAAAAATCTAAATATTTGACAATATAATCTATTGTCAAAACTGTGATAAAATAAGCATTCTCATACATTGCTGTAGGGAATACAAACATAGCCACAAAGGAAGGTATGTGGTAATGTCTAGCAAAATTACAGATGGATTTAACTTCTATGTTAGGATTCCATTCCAAAGAATTATTGGCAAAATACAAAATGACATATACACAGGGTGATGCACTGTCATTTAAAATATTTTCAATTAGTTTACATTCAATATTATTTTATTGGCTTCATATGTACAGCATGAAACTCATTAAACAATAAAATACTTAACAGTGGGGTCCATCAATATTTCAAGAACCCACATGGCACTGCACATAGTTATTACAATATTAATGAGTATATTCCCTATGCTATACTTTACATCCCAGGAAAATAAGAACTACCTACTTGTATTTCTTTTTTTTTTTAATATATTTTTTTATTGATTAAGATATTACATATGTGTCCTTGTCCCCACATTACCCTCTACCCCCCCCCCCCCCGCTCAGGCCCTCACCCCCCCCCGTTGTCCATGTCCATTGATTAGGCCTATATGCTTGCATATAAGTCCTTTGGTTGATCTTCCCCCTTACCCCCACCCTCCCCTACCTTCCCTCCAACTCCCGACAGTCCAATCAATGCCTCTCCGTCTCTGGATCAGTCCTTGTTCATCAGTTTATGTTGTTCATTATATTCCACAAATGAGTGAGATCATGTGGTATTTATCCGCTCTCCAGTTCCATCCATGCTGTGGCAAATGGTAAGAGTTCCTTTTTCTTCTTCCTCTTCTTAAAGAATACCTTTCAGCATTTCATATAATGCTGGTTTGGTGGTGATGAACTCCTTTAGCTTTTTCTTATCCGTGAAGCTCTTTATCTGACCTTCTATTCTGAATGATAGCTTTGCTGGATAAAGTAATCTTGGTTGCAGGTTCTTGCTATTCATCACTTTGAATATTTCTTGCCAGTCTCTTCTGGCCTGCATGGTTTCTGTTGAGAAATCAGCTGACAGTCGTATGGGTACTCCCTTGTAGGTAACTGACTGTCTTTCTCTTGCTGCTTTTAAGATTCTCTCTTTATCTTTTGCTCTTGGCATTTTAATTATGATGTGTCTTGGTGTGGTCCTCTTTGGATTCCTTTTGTTTGGGGTTCTCTGCGCTTCCTGGACTTGTAAGTCTATTTCTTTCACCAGATAGGGGAAGTTTTCTGTCATTATTTCTTCAAATAGGTTTTCAATATCTTGCTCTCTCTCTTCTTCTGGCACCCCCATAATTTGGATGTTGGTACGCTTGAAGTTGTCCCAGTTGCTCCTTACACTATCTTCCTATTTTGGATTCTTTCTTCTTTTTGCTTTTCTTATTGGGTGTTTTTTGCTTCTTCATATTTCAGATCTTTGACTTGATTCTTGGGGTCCTCTAGTCTGCTGCTGGATCTCTGTATATTATTCTTTATTTCAGTAAGTGTATGTTTAATTTCTAATTGGTCCTTTCTCATATCCTTGAGGGCTCACTAAATTTCTCAGAGGTTTCTAGAAGATTCTTGAGAAACCTTATAACCGTGGTTTTGAACTCTATATCCAGTAGTTTGCTTTCCTCCATTTCTTTCATTTGTGACCTGTTTCTTTGTCTCCGCATTTTGACTGATTCCCTGTGTTGATAGAGTGGCTTTCTGTGCTAGGTGTCCTATAGGGCCCAGTGGCTCAGCCTCCCTAATTACCTGAGGTGGACACTTTTGGTGCATCCCTCTGTGGGCTGTGTGCACAGTCTTGTTGTAGTTAAGTCTTGATTGCTGTTGGTATCACTGGAAGGAATTGACCACCAGACCAATTGGCTGTGAGGACCAGCTGTGTCTACAATGGGAGAACTGCTGTGCTGGAGACACCCTTATGGGGCAGGACTTGCTTCAGTGAGGCTTTGGTGCTCACTGAGTCTGCCCCTTGAGTGTGTTGCTTATGGATGTGAAGAGTTGTACTCTGGTATGGTCTCACTCTGACCACTGGGTACACTGGCTCTTGGATCTCCAAGGAGGTGCAAAGTCAGCCACTGCCTGAGGCCACCCAGCAGGAGCTACAGAGAGATCTGCAGATTCCTCCTCTTTGTTTGGGGTTTGGAAGTGCCCATATAAGGCCCAGCTGTGAAGCAATGCAGGCTGCTGTCTAGGCCTTCTTTTGGAAGCTTTGGTGCTCTTTGACCCAGCTGTAGTTTGTTAGGTTTTAGATTGCAAAAGAACGGGCCATGCATATGCAAAAGCCTCTGCTCACAGTTTGGGTGGAGTTGTAAATTGGGTGGGGTGGGGTCTCAGGGAATCATCAGATCAGAGCAAACCACAATGGCTACCAGTCTGCTCTGCTTCAGAGAGGTCCCGGGGTCTCTGTGTCCCGTGGCCCATGCAGGAACAATAATCGCTGCAAGCACCTCTGCGAGAAAGCTGCCCTCATATTCCATCTGGATGCCAAACAGTCCAGTTTCTCCCCATATGAGTCTGGGTCCCCAGAGTCTCACCCAGAACTGGATTTCAGAGCAAGTAGGAGCTTATATCTCCCTTCCAATTAAAAAAGACAACCGCGTACCCAGTTGCCAGCCCATTTCCATGTGCGCCTCCGTACCTCCGCACATCTGCACCTCCTTCCAGTTTCAATGCGCTTTTCTCTTTCCTTCTAGTTGTAGAATTTCCACTCAGCTAGCCTTCCCATGGTTCTGGATGATATCCGTTTTGACTTTTAATTGTAGTTTTGATGTGGTTGCGAGGCAGCAAGTACAAGTGTGTACCTATGCCGCCATCTTGGTTCCTCTCCCCTACTTGTAGTTAATCCCTATACCTCTTCATGCAGTCCTCCAAACCCCCACACTCTGTGGCAAAGATCAGTCTGTTTCCTGTATATCTATAAGTCCGTTTCAATTTTGTTAGCTTATTTTGCTCTTTAGATTCCACATATTAGTGAAATCACATGGTATTGGTCTTTATCTGTCTAACTTATTTCACTTACTATAATACCTTCCAGGCCCATCCATGTTGTTGCAAATGGTAATATTTCATTTTTTATGGCTTAGTAATATTGCACTGATATTCTATTGATAGGCACTTGGGTTGTGTCTATATCATGGCTAATGTAAGTAATGCTGCTATGAACATAGGGGTGTATATATGCTATGAACATAAGGATGTATATATTCTTTCAAATTAATGTTTTTGGTTTCTATGGATATATACAAAAAAGTGGAATCGCTGGGTCATAAGACAGTTACATTTTTAAATTTTGATGAACTTCCACACTGTTGTCCATAGTGGCTGCACAAATTTGCATTCCTACCAAAAATGCATGAGGGTTTGCTTTTCTCCACATAATCGCTAACACTTGTTGATTAATTGATTATAGCAATTCTGACAGGTGTAAAGTGAAATCTCACTGTGGAGTGAATTTGCATTTCTTTAATGATTAGTGACATTCAGCATGTTTTCCTGTCTACTGGCCATCTGTATGTCTTCTTTGGAGAAATGTCTATTCATGTCCTCTGCCCATTTTTAAATTTGGGGGTTTTTTTGGAGTTCAGTTGTATGCATTCTTTATAAAATTTAGATACTAACTTCTTATGAGATGCATCATTGGTGAGTCTCTTCTGCCATTCAGTAGGTTGTCATTTTGTTTTGTTGATGGTTTCCTTTGCTGTGCAAAAACTTTTTAGTTTGATGGAGTCCCAGTTGTTTATGGTATCCTTATTATCATTATTTTGACCTCTGTATCTAGTAGTTCAGTTTTTTTCCTGAAGATTTGTCCTATTCTTTCATTAGATACAAATTTCTATCTCTTCATTTCGAGCTGAGTCCATGACTATTTCTATTTTTTGGTAGTTCTGCTATGTCTCCCAGTCTTGACAAAGTGGCCTTATGGAGAAGATGTCTTGTGAAGCCAAGTAGTGCATTCTCCCTGGTCACCTGCTAGGTGCTCTAGGGGTGTCTGCTATGTGGGTCTGTTTCCTCCTGTTGTAGTTAAGCCTCAATTGCCGTCGGCACATCAGTAAGCTGGGTTGAACCTCAGTGAACCACGTTTAGGGCTGGTTGTAACTAGAGTAGATGAGCAGTTGTTTGGAGACTGACCCGACAGAATAGCAATGGCTTTAGCCGTGCTCTGGTGCCATCAAGTCTGCCTTTCGGGTATGTCATTGGTAAAGCTGGTTGGGTGGTGCCCTGGTGTGGTCTGAAGAGGGCCACTGCATGTGCTCATTCTAGAGCCTCTTGGGAGGTGCTTCAGTGCAGGCCAAGGTCACCCACTGCTTGAGCCTTTTGGTAGAAGCTACAGAGTCATCTGCAGTTGGTTGCTGCTCTTCCTTGTCTTGGAGGTGCCTGTGGAGGCTACTCAGGGAACCCAGATAGCTGCCATTTGTGCTGGGCTTGGGCCCTTTTGATGGGCACCATGATGTGAGTGGAGGCCAGCTGCCACTTGTGCCAGGCTTGTGGCTGCTTTGCTGAAGCTTCGTTCCTGACCCAGACTGGCTGTTGCTTCTGCCAGGGTTGGGCCACCTGATGGGAGTTACAATGCAAACTGAGGGCGACTGCTCCTTGTGCTGGGCTTTGGCTGCCTAGCAAGTTACAATGCCAGTGGATGCTTGTTTGGGTTTTTCGACCGTGAGATTTAGGGGAAGTGTGCAGAGCTAAGGCAGGCCACTTGTGTAAAGAAGACGGTGGAAAAGGCTCCAGCCAGGCAAACAATATGGGTTGGGCAGGGTGTCGGGAAATCACCGGGGCAGGGTGAACAGTGTTAAGTGTTAGCAAGGTTAATGGAGAGCTGAGATTTAGTGCCTGCCTGTACCAGCACAGCTGGGTGAGAGGATAGCTCGCCAAAGAAACAATGGCGCCAATGCTTTTGTCCCCAGAGAGAACTGCTCTTACCCCTCCCCCTCCAGCCCTCACCCTGAAGTTAGTTAATTTAGTACCTCCCGAAATACTCCCACCACTCTGCATGGTCTCCTTGAGACCTACGTCTTAGTCTCCCACAAGCCCTTAGTCTTTCTTGAATGCAATCCCACTGGTTTTCACAGCCAGATATTATGGGGACTCCTCAGCAATGACACCCTGTGTTGGAGAACTGGGTGTGGGGCTGGAACCCCCACTCAGGCGGACCTCCTCAGCAAAGATATCCCTCCTGTTTCTTAACCATCACACCATATGTGTGGGACCTGCCCATTTCATATTTCCCTCCCACCTACCAGTCTCAACATGGCTTCTTCTTTATATCCTTAGTAACAGGAATTCTGTTTAGTCTTCAGGTGGTTTTCAGTGATGACTGTTTCATTTCAAAGAACAATTATTAGTTTCATTATTTTTCTTCACCATTTCTCTGATTTCAATTTCATTAATTTTCACTCTAATCTTTTTTTAAATATTTTTAAAAAATATATTTTATTGATTTTTTAACAGAAAGGAAGGGAGAGGGATAGAGAGTCAGAAACATCAATGAGAGAGAAACATCAACCAGCTGCCTCCCGCACAACCCCTACTGGGGATGTGCCTGCAACCAAGGTACATGCCCTTGACTGGAATCGAACCCGGGACCCTTCAGTCCGCAGGCCGACGCTCTATTCACTGAACCAAACCGGTCAGGGCCACTCTAATTTTTATTATTCCTTTCCTTGTTTGCCTTCATTCTAAGTTTTATTTTTAGATTTTAGTGTGAAAGTTTAGTTTGTGAATTCAGGATCTTTCTTATTTTTTCATATAGGCGTTAAAAGACATAAATTCTCCTCAAAGCCCTGCTTTAGCTGCATTGCAGACATTTGGATATGCTTTATCTATTCAGATCAAAATATGATTTGATTTCCCTTATTTCTTTTTTGATGCAAGGGTTATTTAGAAATGTCATTTAATTTTTTTAAAAGCCAATAAAAAGAAATAAGTTACTAATTCATGCTACATCATGGTTGAATCTCAAAAACGTGCTGAATAAAGAACCCAGGCATAAGAGGGGTGATGAAGCTGGGAAATGCTGATGCTTGTATAATCTGAAGAATCATTCCATTCATAGTTTTACTTTCAACTCTGAGTATGTTTGAAGCTGTCAAGATAAAAATCTTTTTATTTCTTACGAAAAACAAAATAAAATTTAGTTGAAGGAGTTGAGTGTAATTGTCACTCAACTTTTTTTTGAAACAGAGAAGATAAATTTTCCTCAGAAACATAATGTATATGGTTCCTGGCATCCCAGACTAGAATAGAATGACTTACTTTCTGGCAATCTTTTTGAAAGTGGATTGAAATAAATCTTCCATAATGTGTTGCTGTTCTCGACAAAGAAGTTCTGTCATCAACTGCAATAATGTAGGACTTTGAGATAATTCCAATGCATCTAAAAACTGCAACAACAAAAAAAGTCAAAAGACATAACAATAATGATAATAATAATTTTGTTGGATTTTCATTTTTGTTTTGTATTTAACAGTTCTAATAATATAGAGAGAGATTATAACAGAATTTCACAGAGAATTAAGAAATACTTCCTGGCCAGCATGGCTCTGTAGTGAACATCCACCTGCACCAGGAGGTCAGGTTCAATTCCCAGTTAGAGCACATGCCCGGGTTGTGGGCTTGATCTCCAATGTGGGGCGTGCAGGAGTCAGCCAGTCTCATTCATTACTGATTTCTCTCTCTCTCTCTCTCTCTCTCTCTCTCTCTCTCTCTCTCTCTCTCTCTCTTTCTCTCTCTCCTCCTCCTCCTCCTCCTCTGAAATAGATAAAAAAATATTTTTAAAAAAGAAACATGAATATTTTAGTCATTTTTGCAGATATAATAAATGTTACACCTAAAATAATTTTGTTAAATGTTTGAGTTTTGATTTGGGGGGTTTTGCAGACATTTTTCCCTCTAACAACTTTTAGGATTTTCCCTTTATCCTCAGGTTCTAAATTTCCATAATTATGGGCCTTCACTGAGGTTATGTCCCTTCACCATTCTAGGCACTCTGTGGTGTGAAGTCTTTTATTCTGGAGATGTGTGTCTTTCAACACCATCTTATGTTTACAGATGTCTAGGCTGCTCATATAACATTCTGCTCTCTACTCTCCCAACTTCCATCTCAATGTCTATTTGTTCTTCATTCTAAGGGATATACTCAATTTTACCTTGTGTTCAATAGAGAACTGAGGCAGTCACCACCTTAACCAGGCCACAAGACTTGAGGCAACTAACAATGGGACAGTGACACGATTGGCCTCCTAATGTGCTACTGTTGCCAAAACGATTAGCCTGAATCTCATGACCGATCTTTAGGCCTACTTCAGTTTAGAGGAAATGCAGAGGATTAGGGACAAGTTAAAGAACACCCCAAGGAAATAATAAAACAAAGATGGGCCAACAGCCAAGAGTAGTACTCTGGTTTCTTCCAAAAATTCAATGTCATGAAAAATTAAACAAATAGGGTGAAGTAGTTCTAGATTAAATGATATGAGAGACATGACAATTCAATGCAATCATTAATTAGGTCCTGGTTTGAAAAAACACAGCTCAACATGGGGCATCTAAAGAAATGTGAATATGGACTACATAACACATGATATTAGAGGAGCGTGAATTTGCTTAGGTATGATAACAGTATTGTGGCTTATTCATAGGACATGCATGCTGAAGTATTTAGGAATGAAGTATCATGATGTCTAAAACCAACTTGCAAAAGTTTCAGCCAAAACACACACACACACACACACACACACACACACACACACACACACTCTCTCTCTCTCTCTCTCTCTCTCTCTCTCTCACACACACACACACACAACAAAACAAAGCAAATATGACAGAATGCTAATGATTCAATATAGAAGATGGTAATATGAATGGCTTGTTTCACTATTCTTTCCGTTTTTCTGTATGCCTGGAAAACAGTATATAAAAAGAATGGGGAAGAGAGAATCTATGTGGATGGTGGTATTTGTACACTGGTCTTTCCATGAGGCTACTTGGCTTCCTTACACAATGGAGACTGGGTCCCACAAAGAAGGGTCCCAGGAAGTAATGTTGGAAGTCACACAGCATTACTTCCACTTCATTCTTTTGTTGAGTCTTTAAAGCCAACCCATCCACAATGGGAGGAAAATCAGACTTTGCCTTTCAATGGAAAAGCCACATAAAATATTTCACAATTTAAAATTAGGGAAGAAAGTGAATTCCAAAGGATTTAGATATGCATCTGCCTCCACAGTTACCCAGCTTTCAAAATGAATTAAATTGGATTCTTAAAGTTAGAACACTTTTCTAATTCTGAATATTTCTCTTACTTTTCTTCATCACAAAATGTAATAGAAAAAAAACAACAAATAAAAATTAATGTTTTCATTTTACTTGGTGCTACTAAAAACTAACCTTTTTCATGAAGTCCACATAATTATTGTACTGCAGAGTTCCTGGGGCAAATTCTTCAGACTTCATAGGGAAATTAGAAATGATGATCTTTTCAAGAACATGCTTAAGGTTCTCAAGACTGCCTCCAGTAAGATTGGTGAAGAATGGAAGAAGAATTATAGCTTGACCCTGCAGAGCAATGCAGATACAAAATTGCACTAGTCGTGGCTTACAGATTCTACAGAATAAATAAAATTACTGCTTCTAAAGAGTTTGCAAATAAAATGTTATATAGATTCAAAAAAAGACTTCAGAATACCTTCTAGATTACATAAAAAAACAACCTGAACACAATGCTGTATCATGGCTTCTACTCTAGAGGGAGTGAGCCAACTCAGGGCTATATACATGCAAATAAAAAGGACATTGTATGATGATTCTATATGTTATTTCTCCTAAAAATATAGACTCCAATAGAAATATACTAGATAAATTTTTAGTGGAACGAACATCTTGAATAACCTATGGGGTAATTTACAAATATTCCTTGCAGAACTGACTCCAAACTTCATATCAAGCTTCAAAGAAACTAGGATGTGTTTCCTACATCCCTTGTATGAAGGTAAGTTCCCAGACTCTCTCCTACTGAGAAATGAGAAACTTGATTAATCACATAGAGAGGAATATTCCAAGGAAATCTTCATGATCCAGTAAAAAAAAAAAATGATTTTCAAAAAGGAAATAAAAAAAAGATGGTTTTCATTAAGGCCACATTTTATTAGAGTGTAAAATATAATTATTAAAGAACTTTAAAATTAAAATATGTTCTTGACACTAAAAATTACCAAGATATTTTATATTATTTAGCACATTGCGGACCAGTAGTTTTATTGCTAGCTTACCCAATGGCCAGATAAGCTTCTATTTAACAAGTACAAAAAACATTTTACATAAATGTTAAAGGCATGGTTTAAAATTAAATACCCATTGCATTTTGAAGTTATTTATCACATGTTCTTACAAGCTAAAATCTTTTTAAAGAATTCCCATGATTGGCCACAAGCCTTAGAACAAAAAACACAAGAATTCTCGTGATCCATCCGCAATGTATTAATAGAAAAATGATTAACGATAAATTCTGTCATTCATTAATTAATACAGCAATTCTCAGAAAAGCCCATTTGAATCATCTACATGCAAAGACAAATGTTAATTCTTCTAAGTATGGTAATTTTTTTCTGGTTAAACTTATCTTTTTGGAGATCAGATAACATGATGCCAGGGGGTTCCGTCAAGGCGATGGGTAGGAGTGACTGTGCAGTTGAAACAAGCAAGCCCACAGACAGATGGCTATTGAGGCTGGATAACAAGTACATGGGGCTTATTGTGCTAGCCTCTTGGCTTTTCAATGTTTAAAATTTTTTCATTATAAAACGTAGTAAACATAAATAAGCACAAATGGAAAAATAATGAAACATCTTTTTACTACTTACTTTTTAAATTTTTTATTGTTGAAAGTATTACATATGTCCCCCTTTTTCCCCTTTACTACTTACCTTTAAATGTAGACCCAACTTCGAATCAGCAAGTATACTAGTATATGTTGTAAAGACTTCAGGGAAGGCACTGTGACTTGTATTAAAAGACACCGATGAATCAATCTAAAGGAGAGGAAATAAAAACATGATACATTACTATATCATGTCGCCAATTTCCTTAACACAGCTTTTAATGTTTTAATTTCAGAAATGACCTATAAATTTGTTCCTGGGCTTCAATAATACGTCAGCAATTCTTGTTCTAAAATACTTTAAAACTATCTGATAAGACAATGCATGGAAAAGTACCCTAAAAACATAAAGTATAAGAAATGATAATGAAGTAAAATAATAGAAGTGTAACGAGTAAGATATTTGTCAATTGTCCAGTTAAAACACTTTATTTATCAAACCTCCATCACATTTTTTAAAATACAAATTAGAGTCCAAAACAACAAACACAATTGTATTTTAAGGTCTCTCGAAATACCTGCAGAATTTTTGCCAGTAAGGTCAGCACTGCCATTTTACTTTCAGGAGCAGAGTCTTTGGCCCACCACAAATCACACTTCTTCCAGTTTTGCAGAATTACAGTCACAAGTTTCAGTCCTTGGTCTTTCTGACTGGCCCGATCCCTGAAGCTCTGGTCTAACATCCCATTCAAAACGGTGCTCACCTAAAACAATTGCGTGGTGATTGAAGACAAATTCTTAACATAAGACCGACATATAAAACAAAATTTACTTTCATTTCAAGCTATTCTGGGGAAATAAAGATGTTAATTTTATCATAGCTGTTCACAACTCTTCAAATTTGAGAACAGGGCTTTAACATATAAATTTTCCCATAAAAGCATACGGTGTCTCATTTACGAAATCATGTTCACACTGCTATTTCCTATTTCTTAGGGGCATTCTTGATGGGCAGAGGAGTAGCTTTCTTCTGTCACCGTCACCACATGTGCACGTACACGTGTACACTCCCATCCACACTCCTGCACATGAGTACACATGCACACAGGATTGCATGCACACATTTCCTTTCCCATCACCTTTTCAACAGTGTTTTCTATTTGGCTGGGAAAATATTCACTATTTCTATCATTATGACAATGTAAACATTTTCACAAATGATCCAAGTCATATACTACCAATACTTTTCCTTTCTTGCACATTTTGATGTCACTGAAGTTAATACTTGTTTACTGTCTTTGCTGTTTTCCATGTGCCTACCATTATTCATCATCAAATTCTCTCAAATCTCCACAAGACAGTTAAACATATCAAGAAGTCCATCAGCTCCACCTCTGGGGTGCCAGCGCTCACTCTGGAAATGCTGGTGACCACTGCCCTCTGGGTCTCACTAGGAGACCCTCTGCGAGGCCCGTGAACTTCCCAGATCCAGCATCATCCTCTTTCTTGGCTGACCGCCTTGCTCAGCGAAGTCCTCTCCAGCAGCCCCCTGAGAGAAGCGCACAGAAACTACTTTCCTTTGCGAAACGGCACACCTGAGACGTGCACTTGACTTTCACACATAACTGATGATCCGGTGGATTCAGAACTCCATGGTGGAAATCTTCGTTCCTGAACTGTGAGGGAAATTTGGCACAGTCTTCCAGCGTCCACTTTGCTGCTACAGAGATAAAAGCAACCCAATTTCCTGATCCTTTTAATGTAATCAGGCTTTCTCCCATCGTCCCTTGCCGGGATCTTTGCTAACAGTGAAACCCCAGGGTGCTGAACTTCCAGAAATACACAGCTGTTCTCACACACTGTGCTGGACACTCAATGGCCTTCTTCCATCTGGACACTCAAGGTCTTCATCTCTGGGACATTCTCTTCAGCTGTGCAAGCCCGTCTTCCCTCTGAGGCAGAGGCCCTGCTACTAGACCTTGTACATTGATCCCAAGTTTCCTCATCTTTCTCTCCTGTTTTCTGTTTTGTCTCTTTTCCTCTACTCTTTGTGAGAGTCCCTGAATTTTGTCTTCCTACCCCATTTTATTTTTAATTTCTGATGCTTATTCTTAATTCTCCCCAACTTGATTTGTCCTCTGATGTTTCTTTTCAGCAGCATGTCTTGTTCCATGGATACACTATCTTCTCTCATCTTTCTGACTTTTTTTTTCTTTTTACATTTCCATCTCACTGAATAGTCTCTGCTTCAAGTGTCTTGTTCCTTGCCTGTCCCTTTTAGAATCCCCTTCCTCGGGTGCTTGGTATTATTTTGCTGTTGGTACATGTCAAGGTACTGATCAGAAACACTATCCAGTGGGCAGGGCTCACTGGCCATGATGGTCACTGGAAACTGATCTGGCTGGGCAGTGATTATATTTAGTATCTTCGTTTTCTCTTAGTCTTGTTAAAATATTCTGATACCCTGCCTGAGAGCAGAGTCCTAGAAGACTGTATTCTGGAATCCAAACTGGGGGGAAACACCTCAGCCCTAAAGACCAGAACCGGACCCCTTTCTGAGTTCTGCAGCACAGCTGGCTGCCCACCTGCACCCTGCTATGGTCCGTCACATTGCAGCTTTCTCGGACTCCGAAGTCTGTTAACGACAACGTGTGCTTTTGCCTTCCAGCCCCCAAAGTGTTGTCACGCTTGTCCTGTCTCCTTTCCTCTGTGTCCTTTAACATTGTACTTTTTTTTTTAACCCTGTTCCTGTCATTTTAGAGGTATTTGAGGTGGAGGTAAAGGCATATGATTTTTATCCATCATCATCAACAGAAGTCTGAATAGTTTAAAAGCTCAAATTGTTATATTTTCTGAGTCTACTATAATTTTATTTCTAACTTTAAAAAATACAAATCCCTAGTGCAATCTATCACAAAATATTCCCCTAAAATAGATAATAAGCACTGTTTGGAATAAAAGCTTAACTCAGTAAGGTACACTCTCCCCTTAAAAGGGTCACTCTAGCAGTCAACAGTTTCTGATTGTCTGCAGACCAGGTTAAATTTTGAAATGTTATAAGTTTAGCAAACCAGAGTCAACTGAATATGAAGTAGTGATCTCCAGAGGTTCAGTGCGAGGGGACATGTGGGCTACAGCAGGAACGTGCAGGAAATGATCCCTGAACGAACAGGGCCAGCGAGGGGCTGGAGGAGAAACAAAGGCAGGCTTGACCTCAGGACAGGCTTATGAGCTCCAATGCCAAAGCCTGACAGAAAGTCATTATCTACATAGCTGTGCCTTACAAAATTAGGCCTAGAGAGATTAGGGGCAAAAATCAATGTTTCAACAACCATTATTAACTATTCATTAAGGTGCTGTTGTTTTTTTCCCTTTGGTTTTGTTGTTAAGCATTGGCAAGAGATTTAAACCTTCTAGGAAGAAATCTTGTTTTGGTTTAGTAATATATTTCAGGAATACAAACATTATATAAGAAAATAAACTTTACTTAAAGTAAAATTTCATTACCATTTTGGGATTATCCACAGATGATTTCATAAGCTCCAATACGGCAAGATCTAGATTTTTCAACAATTCAGTGTTGACGGTGTCTGAGAACAAGCTGTAGAAATACTCTCCGCGGTAGAAGCTGACGATGTTCCTCTGGGACCCTCCTGAGGCCGGCATGGACAGATCTGCTGTGTCCAGGAGAAGCCTCACCAGGCACTCACACTGAGAAGATAAGGGAGGGGCAGTGATAGCAATACACGTCTTAAATGTTACAGAAAGACTCTTTGGGTAGCTATTAACTTTGAAAGTGGAAAATCACACAAGAGCCTGGTATTTAAAGGCCAGGGTTCAAATTTAAATTAAATACATTTCAATGAGTCTCCAATTTCTAAGTTTCAATTTGGGAAACACATCTTCCCTGACTCATATTTCTCCCAAATTTCTAGACAATTTACTGTTGCTTTGAGGGGAGAGTCTAGTAAAGGAGTCTTTTTAGACAAAGCATGTAATTTGTTTACATGAAGTAGACAAAGGAGCAGAGGCTTCTACTGCAGGAGAAAGACGGGCAGTGAGTGGATGCCCAGAACTGGCTGCAGGTCTGCTCTGCAGCAGAGGCTGAGGCCCGCCTGCAGTTTCAATAGAATGAAGACATTTTTTGTGGTGACTCAGTTATCCTTCGGGGGCTCTCCCAAATCAGCCCCTTGAAGAATTACCAAGGAGAGGGGAAGGAGGGGTCACCTTGCCAACACAGTTCAGCTGTATAGTCACAAAATGTTCTCTGCCTAAAGTCCTTCTGGGAACAAAGAGCGAGAGACAAAACCTTAATTTGCAAGAATGCTGTTCTATTTCTTTCATTTAAAAAAAACACACCAGAAACCTTCTAGAAAGTCAGCTCATGTAAATTAATTCAAGTACTTGTGCAGCTCAGAACTTATCCAATAAATTACTGTTTTTACAGACACAATGCATGTGTTACATAGTCACATTATTAGGAGAGCATAGCGTGTGGCTGCTTTTCCTACCAATCCTCCAAAAGCAAAGGCCAACTCCAGAAGTCCACTGGCCAATCGCTTACAACTGGGGTCGAGTGAAGGGAGGCACCGTGGTTCGTGTCCAGGAGTGATGCTTTTATAAACCAGGGAAAGAAGCTTTGTGCCGATATAGTGGTGCTGATCTATAGACTAAAATAAAATCAACAATAAGGTATTAAAAACACACAATTTCATACCTTTTGTTAATTAAAAATTCCATGTTAGCTAACACTGACAACTGCCTTCCAACTGTAAGGAAATGTTTCACTCAACTGCTTTCTACGCTGTTTTTCACTGCCGGTGCCTAGCCACCAAGGCACAGTAGCAGTTAGTCCCTAAAGTTCTTCAGAAGTACTCAAATAGACTTTGTTCTACTTTGACATTAATTTTTATATTTACTTTTATATTTATACTAGAGGCCGTTGCAGGAAGATTCCTGCAAGAATAGGGCTTCCTACGGCTGGAGCAAAGCAGAGAAGGGAGCGAAACCCGCTGAGGTGGGCTTCGCTCCTGTCTCTGCCACCCGGCTTGTTTCGCCCCCGCCCCCCTTCGCCACCCGGCTTGCTTTGCTCCTGCCTCCACCACCCTGCTTGTTTTTGGCCGCCTGGCTTGTTTCGCTCCCAGCCGGTATATACAAATTAACCGCCATCTTTGTTGGCAGTTAATTTGCATATCACGCTGATTAGCCCATGGGAGGCATAGCGAAGGTACGGTCAATTACCATGTTTGACTATTATTAGATAGGATTCCTGGTAATACCTACATGCCTGGAAGCAAGTATTTCTATAATTCCCATTCAGCACCCATAAAGGATGTTCAAAAAAGAATATAAATAAATCGACTAGTTAGCTCATTGAAGCTACGAAACATGTAAAAACAAAATGTGGTTACCTGAGATGGCAATACATCATGCAAAACCCCAGCTCGATGAAGATGTTTACAAGCTGACACAAAAGAAGACAACTTGGCCCTGTCCACGTAAGCATCAGGGCCATACAGGTCAATGCCACAGAGCTCCTCAAAGCTGGCCAAAGGAGGAAAGCAAAAAGAAACCGACATGAGTGCCGATCTCATTAAATTATGAGGATATACTGAAAAACGTGTGCATTCTGTTATGAATGTATTACTAACTAAATACCCAGCACTCAAATAGCTTACGCAGCCCTGGAAAACAAACATGGCTAACACAAACCCAGGGGCCCGTGCACTAAGCCAGCCACGGAAATCAACAAAGGTTAAGCCACATGCAAGGCTTGTGTTCAAGGGGCAGGGAAGGCATTTGCTGAATAGATGATTTTCAAACTGATGCGATCCTCTGCACCCAACACCTCATTGATGAGATTCCTCACTTGAAGAAATGGAGCTAGGGCAGACCAGCGCACAGCTCCACAGCATGGTGCAATCTTTAAGTCCTCCACAACCCTGACCCTGAGCATGACCCGAATGCCCACACGGCTCCACAGCATGGTGCAACCTTAAACTCCCAACCCTGACCCTGAGCATGACCCGAATGCCCACCTCTGTGCTGTTATTTTTTCCTTGAGGCTCCTCTCTAGAATGTCTTTGTATGGAGACTTCTTTAGTGCTTTCATCAGGTTCACACAAACATCAGGAAGGTGATTCATAATGTGGACATCACTGATATTGAAACCTATGCTCGAGGGCTCACATAAGGTTTTCACCAAGAGTTTCATAAGGTTTGTGTTACATAAATACTTTTCAAGAAGCTGTAAAAGATAGATTTGAGTAAGAACACATCTATTAGTCAGAATTAGATTTTCACTACAGTGTAAGGTCCATGAAGTTGGGAAATTTTGCCTGGATAGGGCAAGGGTTGGCAAACTTTCTCTGTAAAGTGTTGAACAATAAATGTGTTTAGCTTTATGGGCCATACATTCTCTGCTGCAGCTATTTAAATGCCATTATAGTGGGAAAGTCACCATGAACAATATGTGAACAAATGAACCTGGATGTGTTCCAATAAAACCTTCTTTGTAAAAAATTTTTATTCACTGACTTGAGGGGGGGGGGGAGAGAGAGAGAAGGAGAGAGAGAGAGAGATCAATTTGTTGTTCCACTTATTCATGCATTCATTGGTACTTCCTGTATGTGCCCTGACCAGGGACTGAACTCACAACCTTGGCATATTGGACGATGCTCTAATCAACTGAGCTACCTGGCCAGGGTTAAAGCCTTCTTTACAAGAGCAGGTAGCAGGTGGTATCTGGCCTAGGGCCCATAGTTTCCCAGCCCCTAGGTGAGGTCAATGCTGTATCCGCAGGACAGAACCTGGTACATAGTAGGCACTTAGTACATATTAACTAGATGGATTGCCTGGAATTTGTTTATGTAATAAGCCTGACAGATACACTTATAAATATCTGCTAATTCATGTTTCCTAAGGTAGACATTTGACTGTAGTATGAAAATGCAGTCCTATATAATAAAAGGCTAATATGCAAATTGTCCCCTCATGAGTTCGGCAGCTCGCTATGATGTGCGCTGACTACCAGGGGGAGGCGTGGAACAAAGGAAGGCCCCGGCCAGCAGCCGGCAGCCGGCAGCCAGGGGAAGGAAGATCCCAATGGGCCCTGAATCACCAGCCAGGCCTAGGGACCCTACCCGTGCACAAATTTCATGCACCGGGCCCCTAGTATCTAATAAAAATTCAGAAGAGCTTTTGTATTTTATTCACACAATGAGCATCTGCAGTACATGCAGTTTTATTATTTTCAAAAATAGGTAACTCCTACAGCAATGAAAAGTTCTAAGACAGCCCAAACCACTTCTAATGTCACTTTATACGTATTTTTCCAGTGCCAAGCATTGTCCTCAAATAGAGCAGCAGGAGTGACCCTACCTTCCAGCCTTCTGGGTAGAGTCTGAGCAGTGTTGTGGTAAATTCCATAATCCGAACGACAATTGTGCATTTGCTGTAATTATATCTTTCTTCCTCTTGTGGGCTGAGTCTGTTATCTGTTATCCCAGGGCCAAAGCTCTTTGTAACTGCCATAGTATCATGCATAGCAATGCTTTCTAAAAAGAAAGTCACCGCTTTCCAAAGTGAAGACTGTGTTTCAGTACCTAGAAAAAAATGCATTAAAATATCAACATTTGTTTTCTCTAACTCCAATGAGATTAATGTGAAACCTCTTCTTTAAATATAGTCATGATGTAGTCAAAATTCAAATGTAAAAGAAGACGTTCAATAAAAGCTGAATAAAATGGCACTATTTCTTCTCATTTCAGAATTTCAGAATTAAGACCACCCAAACAGAATTCAACTTTAAACTCAGAGTAAGAACACATCTACTGAAGATTAGGTCTTGCTTTTCAAACACTAGCTGTGGGAATATAAATTAATATGATCTTTTTAAAGGGCAATTTGGCAAATCATACCAAAAGCTTTAAAAAAGTGTGTATGCCAATTTCTGATAAATGTTGAGAGACTCATATGATTTGATCCAGCACTGAAATTTCATTCTACTGAAGTAGTTGCAAGATATGTTTATAGGGATGCTCATTTTAGCACTGTTCTTAATAATAGAAAATAGAAACAACCTAAATGTCCTTCAAAGGGGTGACAGAGAGAACAATTATGGCAGTCATCTTCAAACAGGTATATCATAAAATCAATCAGATCAACAAAATAAAACTCATCTATCTGAAAATATGATTGTGCTCCTTACTCATCTCCATCCCTTTCACAATTGCCCTTCTCCTGCATAACAAAAGAAACACAGTCCTAGCTGGTTTCTCAGTGGTTAGAGCATCGGCCTGTGGACTGAAGGGTCTCAGGTTCGATTCCAGTGAAAGACATGTACTTCGGTTGCAGGCTAGATCCCCAGCACTAGTCGGGACACATGCAGGAGGCAACCAATGTCGCTCTCACATCGATGTTTCTCTCTCTGTCTCTCCCCCTCCCTGTCAATCTCTCTAAAAATCAAGGAAAAAATAACCTTGGGTGAGGATAAAAAAAAGGAAGGAAGGAAGGGTGGGAGGGAGGGAGGAAGATACACTTTTCTCCTCTCCTCAAATTAACTGTAGACTTTTGAAGCCCCAAAGAGACAATTTAAAATAGTGATACATGTGTTGAAAGAATAAGTAAAGGTAATGACTGAATGACAAATCCTTTTATAAGTCTAATGGTGTCCAATTCTTGTTTTCATAAAATTTAAGGAAAATAAATTATACCGTCAAATCATTAAAAAATAATTTTGATGACAGGTCACTATGTATTAAAAGAAGTGAGAGAAAATACATTAAGAATTACATTCTCAAATGCCAACTATTCTTAACTACACAGACTATGAGCTATGACACATTCCAACCACAGATATGTTAAATGTGGGAACAAAGTCTATTTTAGAATTATTCAAAAATGGCACTTGTTTATTGTGAACAAGTTGTTTTAGTACTAAAATCTAAACGAACAAAAAATATTATTATAACCACACAATCTTACTTTTATATATAATAATTATAAAAATGTTTATTATGATTATGTTGTGGTGGTAATGAGTGTAATGTGCCCTAATAACAAATGTAATGATAACACAGAAGAAACCTTTATATAAACACACTCTTTGTTTCAAAGACATAGGTAGAATTATACATAAAAATATAAGCATAAAAGAATAATACTTTAAGATTAAAAAAATGTAAGGAGAATGGAGTAGTAATAATAAGACAGGGATTCTGAAAAATTTCCAGTAAAGAAACTGTATTTTAAAGCTGATGATGTTGACTATAAAACTCCTATCGTATTTAGGTTCCATTGAATACACTGTTAAGTTTCTTTTTAAAAAAACAAATTACAGGCCGAAACCAGTTTGGCTCAGTGGATAGAGCGTCGGCCTGCGGGCTGAAAGGTCCCAGGTTCGATTCCGGTCAAGAGCATGTACCTCGGTTGCGGGCACATCCCCAGTAGGAGATGTGCAGGAGGCAGCTGATCGATGTTTCTCTCCCATCGATGTTTCTAACTCTCTATCTCTCTCTCCCTTCCTCTCTGTAAAAAATCAATAAAATATATTTTAAAAAAAACTAAAAAAAAAACAAATTACAGTAAAGCATGTATAATCATCCATTAACTAAAAAATGAAAATTAAAAAAATATATAATATATTAAAAGTTTAGAAAAGTAAACACTAAACTGTTATAATGTTTATCATTAGGAAATGTGATTAGGAAAGAGGTTTTGCATCTTTTTATGCCTTTTTTCCTTGCTCAAACTTTCAAAATGAGGATATATGAGAGCTCTTAAAACAATATATTTAAGGTACTATTGGCATCTGCACAGCTACTTTTACTATTTTTAAAGTTTCACAACTTTTTAACCAATCACGTTGAGGATCTCGTGCTGGAATCACACAGAATCTCATGCTAAAGAATCAGACTTCCCCAGAATGGTATAAAATCTGTTTTCTTGAACCTTCTCGTGTGTGCATACACGTCCATTAAACACTCCCCACTCTGCCTGGTTCTACCATCCTAGGAAGGAAAATAACCTGGTTCTTCTCTCCCAAATTCCCAAATATGAACTTCACCTCTGACAAAACTAGAGAACGGTAGTTCACTTAGTCAGCCGCCACCACCACCACCACCACCACCAGAGTAATTCTCCACCTAAATTAAAAATCACTTAAATAACAGAACACGTTCTGAGTAGCAAGTCTGAGGTTCTCATGAGAGGATTTAAGTGAACTCTCCGAAGACTAACATATGCTGCTCAGAGAACCAAGAAGCAGAGAACACGCCTACAGCCAATGGTCAGCTCCAAGCGCTCTGTCCTTGGAGATGTACCTCCCACAGCCCTCTCCTGCCCTGACAGGTGCTATGAAGTCACTAAAGGATGGAGCCTGCCCACCTTCTCCTGCCCCGCATGGGCTAAGGAACACTGCCTTTCGGCAAACAAGAGAAACACTTGCAGAATATAAAATAAGAAAAGCAAAGACGCGTTATACAGAAACAGGAACGCGATCTTAAAGTCTCAGATCAGGAAGAAACCTTTTAATGTACAATCTGGAAACAAAAACCCCAAAAGGTTATTTTTATAAAAGGGTCAAGAACCTATGGACAGGGCAAAAAGAACAGGTTTCTGTAGCCTCAGTTATGGAATCTATACTCACACCCTCATTGTGAGATTAAGTAAGAATGCAGGTAAAGCTCTTTGCATAGTACTAAATAAATGCTATGTTATCACCACTGTTATTATTTTGTGACAGCAGCAAACTGTCGAATCAAAAACCCCACTGATCCTTTCCCAGAAAGACTCCCGGCAGAACCGAACAACAGTAACTTAGGGGTAAGTCCACCCACCCAGGACCTCGGATGCCTCCAAGGTTCTCTCTTCGATGAAGGTGTTGTAGCACTCCAGCGCCGCCAGCAGCATGTCCATCCACTGCAGGGCGGCTCTCAGGCTGAGCGGCCCTTGTACCCCTTGCACATGGCAGAGGGTGGGCTGAGCCAGGATGCCTGACTGCCCTTCGCAGCCCGCTCCTCCCCCCTCAAATGTGCTGATGAGAAAGGAAGCGTCGTTTCTCTTGATAACGTCTTTCAGCCATAAAGAAGGAGTCGTGTTGCCTGAAAAAAGAAACACAACTAAGCACACATGTAAATAACTATCACATAATTAAAATTAATTCATCCAATCACTGCTCCTAATTAGAAGTAGCATCCCCCGATAATAAAAAAAATGAAAATAAGTCTTTCAAGTTAAGAAATGTAATCAGAACGGAACAAGACTGGCACTACACAATACTTCAAGTATAGCTTTCCATTAAAATCCCACACAAACTATCTATCAGAACAGCAAAATTTCACAATGATCCAGGGTAATCTTTTTTTACTATAGTACTCAAAACCTGTTTCACTATAATTACAGTCAAGAAGCATTTCCACCAAAAGCCATTCTTTCCTGTTTCTTTAAACATTATAAAAATAGTTGGACACCATTTTAATAGCTTTAAACTTCGTGCCCTTTCTTATGCCCTTTTTCTTTAATATTATTCCTTTTTAATAGGATAATTTAAGGAATGGGAACACAAATCACTGTGATTCTTATATTCCTGTCTCGGTTGTGCTACCTCTCAGCTTCAGGGACCTGGCCTCTCATGTCTGAGTTTACTCAACCTTAAATGAGAATCGTAACAGTATCTACCTCTGAGGTTATTTCAAAGATTAACTGAATTAAAGTAGTTAATAATTTTTAAAGTGCTTAAAATGGAGTCTTCCATACAGTAAGTATTGTTTGTTAAATAAGAGACAAATGACTTGCTTGCTAAAAGATATTTTTCTTTTAAGTATTAATCATTTCTAAATTAAAGAAAAAAATAAAATTATATTTTGTATTCTCTGATATGAGAGGCTCTGAAAGATCAAATTGTTTTCAGCCTAACGATGTTCATGAAGAATCCAAAACAGTAATATAATTCTGATGTATTCAGAAGAAACAGTTTTTCTTTTGTGTCAAAAACTACCCACCACAAGTTGTAAAAGTAAAAGATTAATATCATGTTTTCAGGTTTTGCTTTAGAAAGAAGTATTAAACCATTCTATTATTTTCACTAAGAAAAGACAGAAAATAAAACTATAATAATGAGTGAAAATTAGATATTTAAATTTCACATTCAGTGCTAGCTGAAAGTGATAAAAAAAAGTACAGAAATAAAGGACACAAAAAAACAGAAGAGAAAGAAGACAAGAGACCATGAGAAAAGAGAGACAAGCTGAGAAAAACAGGAAAGCACATTTGGAACCTTCCCAGCTCTCTTCCCTTTTTCACCATCCTCCTCACGACAGTGGGTGTGTGTCACGCTGGCTCTCAGTGTAACAGGCTCCCATTCACTGAGTCTCAGCAGAGGCTCCTGACACAGCTCACAGGAACATACCTGCACCTGTTACTACGTCCCCTGATCTGGTGTTGATGTGTCCAGCTCCCCCTCGTGGTGCTGGCCTCAGGACACAGGACCTCTGATCTAAAGAGATGCCTAACGCTGTCCCTTAAAAACCAATCGTGGAAAAGATGGAGGAGAGAGAGGCCTAGGCACCATGGGAGGAGACATTGGAGGTAAGTCAAGGAATGCTTATTAATTTTATAAAAACTGTATTTTGGTAGCAGGGCTAGGTTCACATACTTCGCATCCTTAGTTTAACAAACACAATTCTAAGAGGTGGAGCTCATTTATTTCATTGAAAATATATGCAGTCCCTATTAGAGGAAATTGAGCAGAATAGCAACAGAAATGTCTGGGATCAGTCAAGTTGGCATCACCAGAAATCATGTGGGCGAGAGAGAGCCAGGCACCCAGATATGAAGTAGGGATTGCCGACGAGTAGTTCTACCCATGTAGTATCTGGGCCTCGGTTTCCTCTAAAAATAATGAACACATGCCCACCTCTCTACCCACTCACCCTTCACTGCCGTGTTATACTTGGTATGAGAATAATTTAAGCCCTGGCCGGCTTGGCTCAGTGGATAGAGCGTCAGCCTGAGGACTGAAGGGTCCCAGGTTCGATTCCGGCCAAGGGCACATGCCTGGGTTGCGGGCTCGTTCCCCAGTAGGGGTGTGCAGGAGGCAGCCAATCAATGATTCTCTCTCATCATTGATGTTTCTATCTATCTCTCCTTCTCCCTTCCTTTCTGAAATCAATAAAGAAATATATATTTTTTAAAAAGAATAATTTAACATATAAAACAAACTTTAACTAAAAGCTGTAAGCAAATATGAAATAATAAACATTCTCTAAATTTAAAATATAAACATACATTTCTACAATATAAATAAAATTATACTATGTATAGTAAAATTATAGTATGTATATTATATGTATGCCACAATTATAATATACAGTATATAAAATATAGTATATAATGTTATATTTCATAATATGAAAAAACATAGAATCCTTCTAAGCTTCAGAATTACATGAATTTTTATCTCTTCACCCATGAAGAAAAAGCCCCAAAGTAGTACTCCACCCCACTTTCTAAAGACAACTGCCTCTCTATTATGATTCGTAGTGCACTGTCAGTAACTATCTTAAGTGTGTAAGTACAGTTTACTGGTGTAGTACATTCATTACCGAAAAGCACAGGTTCACTTCTTTCCTTTAATATCACAATGATCTGAGATCATTCAGACTTAGGAGACTATCAGTTTCTTATTAATTACATACTGAAATAAAACAACTACATTATTTCATTAACGTTAATACGATTTTTAAATCTTAACTGACATCATGTTAATGACTGCAATGATAATCCAACTCTTCTTTATTTCTTTTAAATGGAATAGAAAAGCAAAAATGTAGTGGAATAAAAAAAGATGCTGGAGAATTCTAAATGTACTTCCTCTGTACCATTTGACTAACATCAAAATAGCATTTTTTCTTTCCCTCTCTAAAACTTTGTGAAATGTACATGCATAATTTATCATTTGTATACAAGTGATCTGTAATGATTACTAAACATACTTAATGTTATGTTTATTAGAAACATATTATTTGTTATATTCATCTAAATAATGTAAAGAATACATTTTAAATAAGTACACATCTCTACACTACTGGTAAAGCAAAACCCAAGATTTATAGGGCATAAAGATCATCATACCTGGCAATAAAGGAACAAATTTATAAAACAGTTCTATGGATTTGTGTCGACATTCTGTCTGGGGCCTCCCACAATTGGCTAAAAGCCACTGGACCACATCCAATAAACACAATGATGCCGCCGGTGGAAATCCTCTATATGGAGACAACAAAAGGTATATCATATAAAACCCAATACTTAGTGTTTAAGTGACCCAAGAGTCTAGAAGTCAAAAACTCAAATTTGCCACAATGATACATGTAGAAATCTCAGTAAAAGGCATTCAATTTATTTTTAATGTATTATCATTAGAATACAATAAAAATGGCACATTAAATAGTCCTTAAATGCTACTTGCCTTCTTCCCCCACCACCAGGGAAAATTACAAAACATTTCTTTAAAAATATAGCACCAAGTATTTTTATGTTTCCTGTACACTGCTCTTGAAAGCAAAAGAGCATTTATGATCAAAAGCAGTGCTCCTCAAGCTGTGATCCCTGGACCAAGCTGCCTCAATATTACCTGTAAATGTGGCAGAAATGCAAATTCGTGGCCCCACCTTAGACCTACTAAAACAGATTCTGAGGGCAGGGTCCAGTGACCTGTGTTTTAACTAAACCTCCAACTAATCCTGATGCATGCTCAAGCTTGAGAACCCATGGTTTAAAGAGATATAAGTTAATGGTAGAATGTGGAAGAATAAATTTTAAAAGAGGACATACTAATATCCAGTCTATATAAGCCAATGCTTTTACAAAGCAGCAGCCATCAGCAGACACCAGAGTTCCCTGCACAGGGGCTAATGCATGGCACACCCCCATCCTGTCTGAGAATGAGGCCTGCTGGGATGAAAATGAGAGCAAAGACTAGAAACCACTCAATAACCCAACCTTGGCTATGAGCAGCTTCATCTCAGCTATCTATACTAATAAAAGGGTAATATGCTAATTAGGCCAGGAGACCTTCTGGACGTCCTTCCGGACAAAGCCATGGCAGCAGGGCCAAGGCAGAGGCAGTTAGGGGCGATCAGGCCAGGAGGGGAGGGCAGTTGGGGGCGATCAGGCCGGCAAGGAGGGGCAGTTGGGGGCGAGAAGACTGGTGGGTGGGGAGGGGAATTGGGGGAGAGCAAGCTGGCAGGCAAAATGGTTAGGGACGATCAGGCAGGCAGGCAGGTGAGAAGTTAGGAGCCAGCGGTCCCAGATTGCGAGAGTGATGTCCGACTGCCAGTTTAGGCCGGATCCCACAAGGATCGTGCCTAAACCGGCAGTCGGACATCCCCCGAGGGGTCCCAGATCGAAGAGGGTGAAGGCCGGGCTGAGGGACACCCACTCCCTGCACGAATTTCGTGCACCAGGCCACTAATAAGTCTATAATTCCATGTCTGTCAAAATCCTTCTATTTTAATATCTTAGTTCTTATATTTCAAATTTACTCCAAAATAGTTTATACATATTCTAGGCAAATAATTCCACATCAAATTGGTATTCAAGTTAGTGAAGGTAAAATAAATTGTTACAAATGAATTTTCAAATTATATCCACTGTCCCAACCAAGATCAAATTAATACCTTAAGCCAAGCAATTTCAAAGATAAAGCTTCTTAATATCTTTGGAAAACTGACTCTTCATACTTCCACACATTCCTTGTTTAGAAAACTAATTCTGGCCTGGCGGGTGTGGCTCAGTGGTTGAGTGTCAACCTATGAACCAGGAGGTCATGGTTCGATTACTGGTCAGGGCATATGCCCAGGTTGTGGGGCATGCAGGAGGCAGCCAATCAATGATACTCTCATCATTAATGTTTCTATCACTCCCTCTTTCTCCCTTCCTCTCTGAAATCAATAAAAATATTTTTTTAAAACTAATTCTGCATATTCCACACATTCCTCCCAAATTCTCCTTCATTAACTGAGAATTCACTTTATGTTGGGGAAAAATTGAAGGAATATCACCTACCGTGGGCAACGTCGTTTTTTTGCTTCATTTAAAGAAACATGCTTCTTTTCAATGATACGCCTTAGGTGATCAATGGCATCATGACATTGTTGAACTGTACCTGTTCTCAAGTACAAAGATATAAGTCCAAAGAAGATATATGCTGGTTATTAATAAATAAATTAGTATTATAGCTTTACTGGTGTAGTTTTCAATTAGAGGTAAATTTACAGTAGTTAGTATCTTTTCACCCCTCAGAATTTAAACTTTAAATAAATGATTTACATTGCATATCCAAAACCAAAACCCATATTTAAGAATGCAAGGCAGCCCTAGCCGGTTTGGCTCAGTGGATAGAGCGTCAGCCTGCAGACCAAAGAGTCCCGGGGGTTTGATTCCAGTCAAGGGCACGTATCTCAGTTGCAGGATCCTCCCAGGCCCAGGCCCTGATCAGGGCGTGTGCAGGAGGCAACCAATCGATGTGTTTCTCTCACATTGATATTTCTCTCTGTCTTTCCCTCTTTCTTCCACTTTAAGAAATCAATGGAAAAATATCCTTGGGTGAGGATTGAAAAAAAAAAATTGCAAGATAGTTATGGAGTACACTCACACATACAGCAATACCACACCTATTTAGAAACTGCCCCACCAGCCCTCTGGCCAGCCAAAGCACAGGCTCATGTAATGGATTTAAGATGGAAGAGACTTTGAATATATTATAAAACCCACATACCACACAAGAGCCTGTGTATCTCAATTTAAGGCTTTTATTTAAGGGGCATAACTTGACCTCCCCTTCTTCTTATGTAGGTTAAACTGTATTATAGCTTAACTAGAGGCCCAGCGCACAACATTCTTACACTGGGAGGGGGGTCCCCTCAGCCCGGCCTGCAACCTTTAGCAGTCCTAGCAGTCCGGGAGCCCTCAGGGGATATCCAACTGCCTAAGCCATCAGTAGGACATCCTTAGTGCTGTCACAGAGGCGGGAAGGGCTCCCACCACCACCACTGCGCTTGCCAGCCGTCAGCCCGGCTTGTGGCTGAGCAGCACGCCCTCTGTGGGAGTGCACTGACCATCAGTGGGCAGCTCCTACATTGAGCATCTGCCCCTGATGGTCAGTGCATGTCATAGCAACCAGTCATTCTGCCATTCAGTCAATTTGCATATTACCCTTTTATTACATAGGATAATACGACCACTATAGAAGAACAGAACTAAAATAGTAAAATGGTTATTTAGGAAAAGAGCCTTGCCGAAACCGGTTTGGCTCAGTGGATAGAGCGTCGGCCTGCGGACTGAGAGGTCAAGGGCATGTACCTGGGTTGCAGGCATATCCCCAGTGGGAGATGTGCAGGAGGCAGCTGATCGATGATTCTCTCTCATCGATGTTTCTAACTCTCTATCTCTCTCCCTTCTTCTCTGTAAAAAATCAATAAAATATATTTAAAAAAACAAACAAACAAACAAAATCTTTAAAAAAAAAAAAAAGAGCCTTATAAAACTTATTTTAACCTGTTAGCAAGAAAACGTTTCCTGTCTATACTTTTTAAACATAGCAGTGATTTTTAAAAGAGTTTAAAAGTTTCATATGTTGAAAAAAACAACATAAGATATAAAGGTAAACAAAGCAATAATAAACTATTTATGGCAAGGACTAAATTTTAAGCATTTTTGCCCATAGCAGGCTATCAACTTGAAGGATAATAGAGTTTAACGTGTCTTTTAAAAAAATAAACAGAAACCAAAATCTGGATAGATGAAAGAGAAATTCTGCCACCATGCAGCTTTGTGACCTAGATTCGCTGTTTACGTTCTCTGGGCACCTGGGCCCTGACTAGTGTGGAAATTGAATGGGGAAATCTCTAACAAGTCTTCCAGCTCAAATATTCATGATGTTCCTAACAGCTTCTGTCTAGAATTTATTATTCTCTTAGCTACTTTAGCCTATTCCTGAATTAACTTTATTTCTTAATTATAGTCAAAAGAGCTTTCTCACAATCTTGTAATGAGACTTATGTTCTACTTTCTATGTTATCATTAGTGAGTTCAGGAACACTGACCACATCTCAGTGGTTATCACATCCAACTTTCTTTACATTGTACAATCGGTACACTTTCACATTTTATGTCATCATAGCAACTGGTTGGCTTCATTGAACTCACAATAAAATTGTCCCATCTGCCCTGCAGGATCTCTGAGCAACCAACGGTCAACCTCAGTGGCCACCAGGGCTACATGGTGACTCTTAGAGAAGGAGGGCATGGCAAACGCTTTTACAAACTGGAATTGAGGCTCTGGAGGGGTATATATCCCCTTCACATGTACCACCCTAAATGGGAGACGTGAGAAAAGAACACCACTCTGTGACAGAAGTAGCTGAGGCTTAATCCCTGAGTGAAAAGCCCTTAGAATGTATCAGGCAAACAGAATCGGCATGCACAGAGAAGCTGGATGAGACCTACCTAAGGATTTCTCATCCATATGTGCTAAGGCCAGACTTTCCATATACGTAACCAAGGATTCAAACACGAACTGTTCTACCAGAGACTCTTCTTCCCTGCGAAATAAAGAATACAATTTCTTAAAGGAGAAATGACAAGGACAATAAGTAATGTTAGTAAACAATACATTCATTGATTAAATTTATTCTTAAAAATGACTCAAATGCTTTACAATATAAAACAGCCTGTCCTGGCCACGTGGCTCAGTTGTTTGGAGCATGTTGTGGGTTCGATTCCCGGTTAGGGCACATGCCTAGGTTACGGGTTGGGGCACGTATGGGAGGCAACCAATCAATATTTCTCTCACATTGCTGTTTCTCTCTCTCCAGGAGGATTAATGAAACAAAACAAAAACACAGAACAACCTAAAATACTTATGAAAGAAGAAAACTTCCCAAATACTACATAAACCAAAAAAGGAAGCACTGGCTTTTTCTCTGTACATGAACCCCCTCCCCTTATATCTGCAGCTGCTCATAGCATGTAACCTGAGAACTGCTTTCTGACCACACTTGCACACACATCATTAAAATTAAATGTAGTACAAAAAAAGATCAGGTACCACATTTATATTCTTTTAAAGTAAAGAAATTTTAAAAGCTTTCAACCTATCCAAAATCAAGTCAACACCAAGAGTTAACTCTAAGCCTTTTAAATGCATATCAAGTACATGTAAATAATTAATTCCATCAGCAATATCTTTGGACCACCTACCTATACATAAACTCATGGGTTGGCCAAAGATAGAAGCCATATCTCTCACTGAAAAATATGTTCCTTAATAACACTGGACAGGTCTAGGCACTAAGTCTCATAGGAGTTCAGAGAAAACTAAGAATAAAAAGTTCTAGTTGTGGAAGCAGTGCTGGGTCCCTGCACACCTACTGGGAAGGAGTACTTTCCTGGAACAAAAAAACCCAAGAGTGGTGCTGGGGAATGGGGAGGACTTAAAACAAGAATTGCAAATTAGTATTTGGTTTGGCAGAAATATCTGAAGTTCTTTTTTAATTTGCATCCCAGGAGGGGGCAGGGCCTCTCAGGGTTCCACAAGGTACACATCTCCCCCAATGTTGAACACCCAAATGTGACACTGAAAATAAAAGATACTACAAATAAATGAATGGTTTGGGCAAAGACATGGAGGGCAAGATGAAAAACACAGGAGTCAGCAAGCAAAATGGCAAAACTAGAAGCTAAATTTGGAAGAGCAATTTGTGATGAGACTGCAAAAGTTGGAATTGAAATCTAAAGGCCTTTGAAGATCAGACTAAGTACAAGTGTTTTTATCTTAGCAAAATCAGTTAAAGTAAGTATGTAGAAAAATGACATGACAAAATGTTACTCTAAATCTGGGCTCTCCAAAGGTGTGCAAAGCAGTTCATTAACATACAGAAAGAAAACATTAAAACCTGTATTTATATTATTCAACATGTAAGATCTCAAAAAATTGATCTCTCAGGTACCTTTCCTCAAAGAATCACTTAGAATGTGATTAAATTTCTGGCTTGGAGAGGTAAGAGAAGTTTCGTTGTCCTTTTGGCGCACTTGCCTAGACAAATGGTGATAGTCCAACAATTGAGAAAAAGAAACAGAAGACCAAACAAGGATAAAGGGAACACCCAAGAGGAGTGTCAAGGAGGTCCAGACAAGAAAGTCAAGCAGGGATCCAAAAAGAGACATGCTGGCAGCCGTCTCCACAAGGATACCATGGTATGGGTTTTGGACCTGGACAGAACAGCCAGGTGAGCCTAATACAAATTCTTCTGTTTGGGAATCCAGGCCGACCAGGACCATGTACCTGAAAATTCTTCTCCTGCTCATGTTGAGCCTGGATCAGCTAACATTGGGATAAGTCATCTAAGTTATTCCACAAGAGAATAGTGCTGTGGCCTGCTCCTGACAGACAGGGGTAGGACACTGGACACTGAGAGGTATATAGAAATTAAACGGCAGTCCACACCCTTTGACTATATTTCTCTCAGATGTCAAGTGCTGGTTTACTTCCCACCATTTCTGGACAGCTCTGCTTTCCAGGACTAATGATGGACCTTGTCAATGTACTGTATTTCCTTGGAACATGCTCCTGAAATCTCTCAGAAAAGTTGAAGTCAGTTTCCATTCATCAGAGAATCTCCTAGGATCCTTCACCTAAAAGTCAAAGCACTGCCACATGCTTACACAGTTGTGTCTATGCTTTCTGATCTCCAAAACTCAAAAGTACAGCCTTTAAGGTACAAATAAAACAAAAAAGAAGACCAAGGGAACAAGTAACATAAAAGGAGACTGATTAATTCAGGGCAAGATAGCTTCTAAAATATTGATAATACTCTACTTCTTAACCTAGGTAGTAAGCAAAAACTTCTTTTATCATTATTATTCTATAAAATTTATAAATTTTAACAGAGGTACAATTAATATGAAACATCAGTTTCAGGTATACTGCATATTGATTCAATATTGTATAAATAAATAAAAATTATCATCAAAATAAGGCTATGAAATATATAACACCATACAGCTACAAAATATTTTCTTCTATAATGAGAAATTTTAAGATCTATTCTCTTAACAATTTTCAAATATGCAATACAAATATGCTGCAAACTTTCATCAAACCTTTCAAGGTCCAAAAACCTCAAATAAACAGCAGCTGGCCTCAGCATGCCTTGTATCTCATGATGAGTGGCTAAAGTCTGATGTAATTGGCGACCAGTCTCAACTTGCATAGTAACTCCCCTCAGGAGTCCCAACCCTGGCATTAAATATTGGCCAGTCTGGGCCTGAGACGAAGCTTCAATGAAGCAGCCACAAGCCTGCTTCAATGAAGCAGCCACAAGCCGGCACAAGTGGCAGCTTGCCTCAGCTCACATCAGGTGCCCACCAAAGGGGCCCAAGCAGAGTACCCGAACCACTATGCTCAATTAATATTTGACAAAGGAGGTAAGAACATACAATGGAGTCAAGACAATCTCTTCAATAAATGGTGTTGGGAAAATTGGATACATGCAAAAAAATGAAACTAGACCACCAACTTACACCATACACAAAAATAAACTCAAAATGGATAAAGGACTTAAATGCAAGACAGGAAACCATAAAAATACTAGAGGAATCCAAAGGCAACAAAATCTCAGACATATGCTGAAGCAATTTCTTCTCTGATACAGCTCCTAGGGCATTGGAAACTAAAGAGAAAATAAACAAATGGGACTACATCAAACTAAAAAGCTTCTGCACAGCAAAAGAAACCATCAACAAAACAAAAAGAAAGCCCACTGCATGGGAGAACATATTTGCCAATGTTATCACTGATAAGAGTTTAATCTCCAACATTTATAGGGAATTCATACAACTTAACAAAAGGAAGATAAAGAATCCAATCAAAAAATGGGCAAAGGACCTGAATAGACACTTTTCAAAAGAGGACATTTAGAAGGCCAACGGACATATGAAAACATGCTCAAAGTCACTAATCATCCGAGAGATGCAAATCAAAACAACGAGGTATCATCTCACACCTGTCAGAATGGCTATCATCAACAAATCAACAAACAACAAGTGTTGGAGAGGATGTGGAGAAAAAGGAACCCTTCTGCACTGCTGGTGGGAATGGAGACTGGTGCAGCCACTGTGGAGAACAGTATGGAGTTTCCTCAAAAAACTAAAAATGGAACTCCCATCAGACCCAGTGATTCCACTTCTAGGAATATATCCCAAGAAACCAGAAACACCAATCAGAAAGGATATATGCATCCCTATGTTCATAGCAGCACAATTTACCATAGCTAAGATTTGGAAACAGCCTAAGTGCCCATCAGCAGATGAATAGATTAGAAAACTGTGGTACATCTACACAATGGAATACTATGCTGCTGTAAAAAAGAAGGAATTCTTGCCCTGACCGGTTTGGCTTAGTGGATAGAGCGTCGGCCTTTGGACTGAAGGGTCCCGGGTTCGATTCCAGTCAAGGACATGTACCTGGGTTGCGGGCACATCCCCAGTAAGGAATGTGCAGGAGGCAGCTGATCGATGTTTCTTTCTCATTGATGTTTCTAACTCTCTATCCCTCTCCCTTCCTCTCTGTAAAAAATCAATAAAATATATTTTAAAAAAAAAGAAGGAATTCTTACCATTTGCAACAGCATGGATGGAACTGGAGAGCATTATGCTAAGTGAAATAAGCCAGTCAATGAAAGAAAAATACCACTGCCGGGAGCCGGTCATTGACCGGGAGCCGGTCCATCCTTGCTGTTTCAAGGGACCTGGCATATATGGCATACTGTTCTTAATATGTTTGCTCACCTTCTTGGCACTATGTGTTTTAACCAAGGTCACCTCTCTGAGAAAGGTTGTTTCCCCAGGTAGGGGTTTTCCCCTGAAGTTAGGGAGGAAATAAAACCCCTTAACTAAGTGCCAGGAGGGTAATTAATCACTTTAACTACGAACAATCATGCTTAAGCTACATAATCTTTACTCCCTGGAATGGAGATAATAAACGCCCTAACCTTTGGAATAGAGATGGATAGGTTTGGAATCAACTGGTATAAATACAGATGTAACAAGACAACAGGAGACAGAACCTAGACACAGAACCTAGACACAGAACCTACACAGAACCTAGAGACAGAAGAACTTCGCTGGAGAGAACATGGCAAAAGATCCGGGACAGAAACTGGCCACAGAACCTAGAAACAGAACCTAGCGAGAGAACCTGGCTGAAGAACCTAGAGACAGAACCTGGCTACAGAACCTGGATAGAACATGGCAAGAGAACCTGACTAGAACCTGGTGACTGAACCTGGCAAAAGATCCTGGACAGAACCTGGCTACAGAACCTGGCAGGAGAACCTGGACAGAACCTGGCTGGAAAACCTAGCGAGAGAACATGGCAACAGAACCTGGACAGAACCTGGCAACAGAACTTGGCAGGAGAACCTGGCTAGAGAACCTGGTGACAGAACCTGGCTGGAGAACCTAGCGAGAGAACATGGCTAGAGAACCTAGACACAGAACTTGGCTGGAGATCCTACACAGAACTTGGGTGGAGATCCTAACCAGAACTTGGCTAGAGATCCTGGCTAGGCTGCTGATCAACTGAACACTGTCTCCGTGTCATTCCTTCTTCGCTGACTCCGTCCACACCTTTGGGGACCCCTGGACCTGCTGGGGTTGGACCCCAGCATAACACATGATCTCACTCATTTATGGATAATAATATCCATTATAAACAGATGAACAAAAATAGATACAGAGGCACAGCAGCATTGAACAGACTGTCAAACTACAGCGGGAAGGTGGGGGAGGGTTGGGGGGGCGGGGCGGTAAGAGCTCAACCAAAGGACTTGTATGCATGCATATAAGCATAACCAATGGACACAAGACACTGGGGGGTAGAGGAGGCCGGGGGAATGTCAAGGGAGGAAAAAAAAGGAGACATATGTAATACTCTTTGTAACACTTTAAGCAATAAAACAAAATTTTAAAAAAAAATAGTGACAGCCGAGACCGGTTTGGCTCAGTGGATAGAGCGTCGGCCTGCGGACTGAAGGGTCCCAGGTTTGATTCCGGTCAAGGGCATGTACCTGGGTTGCGGGCACATCCCCAGTAGGAGATGTGCAGGAGGCGGCTGATCGATGTTTCTCTCTCATCGATGTTTCTGGCTCTCTATCTCTCTCCCTTCCTCTCTGTGAAAAATCAATAAAATATATTAAAAAAAAAAAAAAATAGTGACAGCTTTACATATATGCTGTAAACATTCTCCTGTACCTATACGTTACAATTTTAAAAGATTTAAAAAATAATGAAGTGGGTTCTTTGAACTCTAGTCATTTTTCACAAGATAGAGTTCTATCAACCTATCCATCCATTATCTATCTACCTAATCACCTATTTATTTATTTATTTTATTTTATAATTTCTCCCCTCATCTCTATCCAAACTGCCACTGAGAGAAGCTATGCTGACCAAATGAGATCAGGTTCCTCATTATACAATTACTTAGTAATCATGTACCACTACTTAAAAACACTAATTTCAGGTATAAATTTTACATTTACCTTTGTGACTAATTATTCTCTCTCATTCTTAAATGCAAACTTCATGAAGGGCTACATCTTTATGTCACCAGTATTTGGCACAATGTCTAGCACATAAAGTCTTTTTGAATTTTTAAATTAAATTTATTGCAGTGGCACTGGTTAATTCCATTATATAACTTTCAAGTTTATAATTCTATAATACATCACCTGTATATTACATTGATTTTGTATCCTTCAATTTTACTGTATTTATTTACTATTTCTACTAGGGTGTGTGTGTGTGTGTGTGTGTGTGTGCAAGCGCGCGCGCGCTTGGAGTTTTTTTGGTGGCCTTCGAGGTTTTCTTTATAAAGTATCATATCATCTGCAAAAATGACAATTTTACTTCATTCACAATTAGGTTCCATTTTGTGTTTCTCTTGCCTGACTGCTCTGGCTAGGACTTCCAGAACTATGTTGAATAACGGTGGTGACAGTGGGCATCCTTTTCTGTTCCTGATATTGGAGATAAAGCTTTCCGTTTTTTTGCCACTGAGTACAATATTAGCTGAGGGCTTATCCTACATGGCACATAATATTTTTAATAAATAATGCTAAGTGGTCGAACAAACAATCACTTTAGGTCAAGGACTAATTCTCTTTTCCTAGACTTTTCCAAGAGCCCTTTCATTGGCTGCCAGTCTTGTACCACTCGGATTCACACTCCATATAGCTATTGGCAGGCACATTTTAGGAGGAAATCTAACCGTGATGCTCCCTGTTCCTACTCCAGGGACTCATCATCACCAGAGCTGACCTATGTTTCTTAACTGGACAAAGACTCCTGGCTGGCCTCACAACACTCTCTTCTAAGCTTCAAACTCCTCCATCAATACAAATATAAAATATCTTTATCTCCTTGTGTACCATCCTATTTCATATCTGAATTTCTCCAGCTGATCCCCATTCATCCTTTAAGTCTCATTTCAAGTATAAAGGTGACAGGAAGCCTTCCCTAACCTACTCAAGCTGGGTTAGACACTTGTCTCTTGATGCTCCAAAAGACCCTACAGTGCCTTCTGTTGCATTTATAAGACTGCTGTAGTATTATGTGTGATGCATTTCTCAGCAGTTTCTGAGCTTCTTGACTACAAACAGCACTTTAATTCAGTTTTTTAATCCCTAGAAACTAGAACAGCACCCAGAACACACATATTAAATACTTGATATATGAATACATGGACACATAAACACTAAGTCACTTTTCCAAATCACTACAGAAAATTTAAAAAACTTGTTTTACACTCTCTCCGGTCGTGTGGTTTACTAACCTGAATTCCCTGTAGATATTATTAAAAGCAAGTGATGCTCCTAGCCTCTTGAAAGCATTGGGGTGAAGTGCAAAGCTGTACAGTCGCTTGAAAAGTGATTTGGTGTTTACTGAACTTTTCTCCTGCTGCTGTGGTGTTGTCTGTTTAATGGACCATCTGAGGAATTCTCGGATACACCGACCACAAAAGTCTCTCAAAGTACTGTCAATGGGGTCCACAATTCCATCCTAAAACAAAGCATAAAATGACAATTGAATACCCTACCTTCCTCTGAGCATAACCAGAGTATTTTATAAAAATTAATTTACAGCACTATTTAAGAAAAAAAACACCAATAATACCAATCTGTCTAGAATCTAGACTCTAATAATTTCTAACTGACATAATAACAATACTTTCTTTAAACAAATCCAGAAACTGAAAAATCCTTTTAAAAAAAGGAATGCTTTAATTAGTAACAATAAGCAGTCTTTCCCTGAAGAAACACAATGGCCACATGCTAGGAATTTTTGTTGTTGACCTGACCCTATAACAGAATCTGAGATGCTTATTGAGGTTAAAGAGAATAAGACCCTTGCAAGTTCCAAAGAAACTATACTGCTACATAAACAAAAACCACATGGAGATGTGGTTCTAGAAATATAACTTTCTGTAAGAGTAATCTCCATTAAGGCACAGTTTCTAAATATCTGACAAACAGCTAAAGAAATTTGAATGTTTTTGTCTCCCTCTAGGCATTATTTCCTTTAGATCTATATAGAAAAAGTTTAACTTGAAAAAGCACACTGAACAATGAAATAAAGGAGTGCTTCTGCCTAACATCCCCAGTTTTTTGCTATTTGTGAAATCTTTGATTATAGTATTAATGAGAATTCAATAAGATAGTAATCTATGGAAATGGAAGAAGTTATTAACCACTTCTCAGAGCAGAGGTATATAGTGTTTGTGTTCACATAAGGAAATTAGCAATTCTTATTAGAAGACTGACAGATGTCCTTTTACTTGAGTGCTGTACTACCAACTTCACATTTCCTCCTTTACCTTTTCTTTCTTCAACTATCTCTTTTACATTTTCATTATCTGACCCGAATGCTTTCTGAAGCTCTTATTTAAGCTACTTTCAAGGTTCAAAGGGGGAAAAGAAATAGCTAAGATAAACACTTCAGAATAAAAACATTAGAATAAGTTGATCTGAATGCAAACAAGCCAGAAATTTAATTTAATTTAATGTGCTTACATGAAGTTCAATATAGACGAAGCTAATCTATGATGATGAAAGCCAGAGTGGTAATCTCTAGGTCGAAGATAGTCTATATTGAACTTCATGTAAATGGAATCATTCTGTACCTACTCTTTTGTGTCTGACTTACTTTAATCAATTTAATGTTTTGAGACTAATCCAGGTACTACATGTATCACTAGTTTATTTTTTTAATATTGTAGTACAATATGAATATTACACAGTTTATGTATCCATTGCCCTGTTATTTTTAGTTCTGGGCTTATTAAGAATAAAGCTGAGTTAAACTTTTAAAAACAATTTAATTTATTTATTATAGGCAGGATTCACTGGTACATAGTGCAGAGAAATGAAGCAAAGATATAATTATGTCACCATGCGAATAAGAACGTTCAGTAACTCTCCACTCCCCACAACATGGCATCTATCCAATTAGGGCCACTCTGAGAGTGAAAGGAGTGCTCTTAATAGTTACATACACAACAGGCATATCCAGGACTGTCCTGGGAAAACCAGAATGTATGGTAAACCTACCTACAATGTTCGGCTATTCTGACCCAACACACCTTCCCAGCCCCACCTTCTCAGCACAATGCTCCGATGCAAGCAAAACTCAAAACAGAGCTAATTCTTATAAACACACCAAGCAACTAATGCCTTTATCCCCTTTGTCTGGATGCCCTTGTCAAATCCCGTTTCCTCTGGCTTATTTCAACCAGAAGCCACACACAGATTCAAATCGGAATCAATCTGCAAAAGATGCAATGATAGGACTTTGTTTGGACAAACTTTCTATACATTTAATTGGGACTTTTGATTCCAAACTCTATATGGCAAAAGAAAAATTATAGGTAAATAATAGGTAAAATCAAATCAAATAACATTCAATGGGCCAAATGTAAAGTTATTTGTACAAGTTCAGAAAATTATAATAAAACAAATGTCAAAAGACACTAAGGCTTTAGCTGACCTCATTTTCTCTGCCTTTAGTGAACCTGTGACCAAATCTTAATGATTCTACCTCTAAGGTCAGGATAGTGTTACGTAAATGCTAAGCTATTGTTCTAGGGCCCTTTAGTTGTTGAATCTGAATGCAGGAGAAAACTGGATGAGTTAAAAATAATCCTTAATTACTGCACTAGAGGTATTTTTAAAAAAGGTACTGCTAAAAGGGCTCTGATAAAAAACAATTTTATTCACGCCTTCCACCCACAACCCCCACAACAATTTTAATATAGATCAAGTTTGTCACATTTATGACCATTCTCCCCAAAATCAGAAAACTAATTAAAATGTGAATATTTGCTTGCAGATATTTAAAAGTATCATTTAAACAAATAAATATGGCATCCTGATTATTAAAATGGCATGTCACCAATTCTCTAAAACAAAAGAAAAAATATGATCTAGCTACATGCTATATTTTGATATCCTGACAGGTGCTAAATACATATAAACTTCTTGAAGTGCTAAATACATATCAAATATAAGTAGAAAAATAGGAACAGCAGAAAAAAAGTCAACCCTTACTCACCAATATCGTTTCTAATAAGGCAACAGTATCCTGGCTTTCAAATTTCTTATTGTTAGTGAACCAGTGAATCAGTTGCATAACCAGTGGCTCAAACAGTTGCCTTGTCACCTGAAGAGAAAATACCAAGAGAGTTTATTTTTTCATGTTGAAGTAACTTTATGTTGGAAAAGAGTCCAGTTAAATGGCAGAAGCAAAATTAAGTGATAATACTGTCATGGTTTTGTTAGTTTCCTCTTCTAGTTGAATTCTATAATAAACAAGTTCTTCCTAATATACATACTAAACCTCATTGTTCTTCTAATCAAGAGGGCAATGGAGGATGAATATTACTGGTTTTATAGTACTCATCTTTATTAACTTGATCCTGAATGTGCACTTGAGGTATTGTGGGTCAGAGACATTATCATTATTCAACTAACAAGTAAATAATGACAAAGAGAAAGCCGGACTTAAAACTTGTATCACTGGAGAAGACAGCTGCCTCCCCATTGCTGCCAAATGAAAGAAGAAAAATCTCGACTCCTTGGAGACATTAAGGATCCTGAGTTCTCACTCTAATTTCCAGAATGTAAATAAAGTCTCTCCAGGGGCCAGACAGCCTTGTGGGTCTCTGGCTTTTACAATCCAGGGTGTCTTCCAGGCCTGGGTTCCCCCCTGTAAAAGGAAATACCCAGGGAAACAGTGCCCACCGTTCTGAAACCGTGGGAGCTTAACCGAGTGGCTTAGGTGTAACCCTGTGATCATCTTGGAGAGGGAAGAGAAGTCTTATTACCCTTTTGGATCAGAGCACTTACCTAGACAAATGGTTACAGACCCGATCCTCATTACATGGAGAGTAAAACGTTTGTAGCAAAGTGAAGGGGAGCATTCCCCATCTTTGTACCTTACACATTTCTGGGCCTCATGAGGCTAGGGCGCCTACTGGAGCACTGACAAATCCAGGAGAGTTTTGTTTCCCAACTGACACTGAGTTCAAGAATGAAGCACCTTGGCATGAACACCGCCACTCAAAAACCCTGTAAAACCGTCCATGCCTCGGGGTGCAGAACAAACAACACAGAGACCTCTTGCAGCTGGAATTTTTCTATAAAGTATATCTTTCTATCCTTCCTTTGAAGCAATTTTTAGGATTAATCAAAATAAAGGTCTTACCTTATAGTTTGAACTGGACTTAAAGCATCACTTTCTTCTTCAAAAGAATTACACTGTTTTATTCTTAGTGTATAAGGTATATATGTATGTCTTCACACAGAAAACACATGCATGCACACATATACACACACACCACTTATAGAAATTATAGAAAATATAGAAAACCATCCACCTACAATCCTATCTCTGTAAGGCAACCACTGTTAACATTTAAAATTGCTGTTAACTTTCAAAATATTTTATTTATACACATTTAAATATATGTGTATACATGTGTAAAAAATACTTTTTATAAGCACTTTTCCTCTTAATTTTGAATATTTTCCATATAAATACATAAGCTGTGTCAGAATGTTTATTAGTTAGCCTAGTACCTCACATATGGATATACCATGATTCAATTACCCAAATCCTGTTATTAGAATTGCAGGTATATCTAATGTGTGACTAACAAGAAGTCGCAATGAAAAGTCCTGTACACTCTGCTCTGAGTACATCGGCAGTAATGAAACTGCTGGACCAGGGCTGCAGGTCACCAAGCCTTTTGCTCTGCCTGCAGAGAGCCTGTGTGAATCCACACTCTCAGCAGACAGAAGTTGCAGGGCCCTTTCCCTACATGCTGGCAATATCAACACTGTCACCTTTTAAAATATTTGACAAAAGCTACAAACAATAACATTTTAACTTCCTTTTCTTTATTAAAAACGTTAATATTTTTAAATAGTTCACTGGCCATATATACTTCTTTGTTTGAGTTGTCTATTTTTGTTCTTTATTCATTTGCCCATTTTTAGATCTACATCTTCAGTAGAATGTAGCAAAAAAATTCCTACATTATATATATATATATTAAATATGTGGTTTTTGTGCCATTCAGTAGTTTTAAACATTTGTAAAGTCAAATTATCACTACATTAGCACATTTCTTCTGTCTTCAATATCTTGTAGGAAAATCTCCCCTCTTATACAAACTTTATGAAAAGAAAATTTTTTGAACATCTTTAATGTGATAACAAAATCCATCCAAATCAAATTTTATAAACAAAAGAATGTATTTTTTAATGCTATCATCCTACATTTTAAAAATAAAATGAAGTACTTATGCATGTTTGTAAAATGTGTTTTTACAAAGATCTGGGGGTATATTTTTTGCTAAGATAAAGTGGCTTTTCCTGGGGAATAAGAGTGGGAAAGACAATATGGAGTTTTACTTTCAGTTTCATATGTTCCTATATTAATTAATATATTTTATCAATGAAAAAGACTATCCCAATCCAAATATACAGACAGGTACTATAAATTCATTATATTTTTCTTTTTTTAATATGGAACACTTTACGAATTTGCATGTCATCCTTGTGCAGGGGCCATGATAATCTTCTCCATATTGCTCCAATTTTAATATACATGCTGCTATATTTTTCCCTAATATAGTTACAGTTTCTGTTTTTCCTTCTAAATCCCTTTGAGATTAATTTTTCATATGTTAGTCAGTTGGCCTAATATGATTTAGTAAATGATCCATTTCTCACTAACTTATAATATATATTCTTCCCAATACATAATTTTTTGTTGTTGTTAATCCTCACCTGAGGATATTTCTCCATTGATTTTTAGAGAGTAGAAGGGAGAGGAGAGACAGAGAGAGGGAAACATGGATGTGAGAACGATACATCGATTGGTCGCCTCCCAAACAAACCCCGACCAGGGCAGGAGATCAAGCTTGCAACCAAGATGTATGTGCCCTTGATTGGAATCGAACCCACAACTCTTCAGTCCTCGGGCTGGCGCTCTATCCACTGAGCCAAACCAGCTAAGGCTACTAGATATATAATTCTTATGTACATATGAGTCTCCTCCCCAACTACCAGACACTTCCACTGAACTACCTGTTATAACTTAGGTAGCTTCATTTTAACATCTGTTAGGGCAAGACCCCAGCACTCCTTTCAAAATCTTTCAAAATCTTTCTTGGTTAAGTTCAAGCAATTATTCTTTCAGATTACTTTTTAGGTTCAAACTGAACTTAATTGTGGGCTTTTTGCTGGAATGCTACCAAGCACTATCTGATTTGAAAATAACTGGCATTTTTTCAATATTGATTCTTCTAACTCAGGTACATAACATATTAATTTCACGTTCATAAAAAAATGTTTGTGTGGCATATTGAAGTTTATTACTAGGCATTATCTATCAGTATATATAATATATATAATATATATATATATATACATATATGTGTATATATATATATTGATGCTATTATGAATGGGATGTTGTAAACATTTTTCAAGTGGTCAATACTAATATATGACATATATGAGGATACTGATATACAAAAATTCATCAGCTTCCTCCTTTATTAATGCTTAGAATTTATCAGATGATACCTTTGAAGTTTCTAGATTTTTAAAAAACTATATCCCAAATAATAATCATTTCTCCTTCCTTTCTAATGTCCCTGCCCTCCAGAAACTCACAGCCTGAATTACAGGCCCAGATACTAACCACTATAAATAACTAACTAAATACAAGTGAAGCCATACTGAGCAACCAACAACTCCAAGCCACAGGTGCTGTTCCAGGTAGGACCTAGGGGCACCTATGAACAGGCCAAAGTCACTTCTCACCAATGGGTTCTGTTCAGGCCAAAGCACAAGGAAGCATTGGTGCTTCATGACTGGGATGATTTGTCCCTGACATTCAGGGAGACATTCTTTATCATATTAAGATGGTATTAAACTATCCCCAGTTTACCAGGAGCTAACAAATGCCCTTTAGGCTTCTATGATGAGGATCACTGCTTTTGAAATCAATTTCTGTGGTAAATTTCCAGTTTTAACCAAAAATCCTATTTAACCATGGTGCATCTCAATATTGCTGGATTGTATTCATTCAGATATCCTATTCAGGGGTCCTCAAACGTTTTAAACAGGGGGCCAATTCACTGTTCCTCAGACCGTTGGAGGGCCGGACTATAGTTTAAAAAAAAAACTAAGGCCAAAGCCGGTTTGGCTCAGCGGATAGAGCGTCGGCCTGCGGACTGAAAGGTCCCAGGTTCGATTCCGGTCAAGGGCATGTGCCTGGGTTGCGGGCACTTCCCCAGTGGGGGATGTGCAGGAGGCAGCTGATCGATGTTTCTCTCCCATCGATGTTTCTGACTCTCTATCTCTCTCTCTTCCTCTCTGTAAAAAACAATAAAATATATTTTAAAAAAAAACAAAAAAACAAACAAACTAAGAACAAATTCCTATGCACACTGCACATATCTTATTTTGAAGTAAAAAAACAAAACGGGAACAAATACAATATTTGTATTTGCATGTGGCCCGCGGGCCATAGTTTGAGGACCCCTGTCCTATATAATAAAAGGCTAATATGCAAATCGACCAAAGTGCGGAACAACCAGTCGCTATGACACGTACTGACCACCAGGGGGCAGACGCTCAATGCCGGGCTCACAGCTGGCGAGCGCAGCGGCCGTGACGGGAACCTCTCCCACCTCTGTGGCAGCGCTAAGGATATCCCACTGCTGGCCTAAGCTGTCAGTCAGACATCCCCCAAGGGCTCCCAGACTGCGAGAGGGTGCAGGCTGGGCTGAGGGACCCCCCAAGTGCACGATTTCGTGCACCAGGCCTCTAGTATTGAATAATTTTCCATCTATACTTATGAGTTTTTCGTTTTCTTCTTTCATGCGTGCACCTGATATCAGGATTATGTGAGCTCCATAAAATGAACTGAGAATTCCATTCTTTTCTGCTTCATTACAGCAGTAAGACTTTGTGCATATCAGCAGTAATAGGCCATTTGCCAACATTTCCAGTCTCTTTCATGATTGCTATGTGAGTCCCTACATGTGAGGGGCAATAGTTAACTCAGCTTTTAGATGCCTAGACTCTCAGTAACCCTAACCAGACAGTGATTCCCAAACTTTATGGCACATGAAAAATCACCAGGCCAGTTTTTAAAAGTCACAATACCAGGTCAAATCCCTGAGGGATTAAGTAAGAGTCTGTGGATAGCAGCCAGGTAGCAGTATTTTTTTTTAAGATTCCCAGGTGATTCTAATGTGAAGCAAAATTTGATGGTCACTGAACTAGACAGAACTTTAAAAAAATTTTTGCAACTATTTCAGATTTAAAAGCAATCACTTACCTGATCTACATCACATGCAAGTCGAAGTAGCACAGGAAAAGTTCGCTTATAGAGTTGGTACATAGGTGGGGAACCCTGAGTACCTTCAGGTATTTGAGTGGCTTTGCCCAACATAAACATAACCATGCTATGTAAAAGTTCACAAGCTGCAACCTAAAATAGGCCAGGAGTTCAAAAAAGTTTAAGTTTTCATGTTAACAAGAGAAGAATATTTATAAATGATACTCAATTTAGAAAAACACTATCATGCCCAAATTATAAGTTAGCTGGAAGAAGCACTTCTTATTGTATAAAATGAATGCTTTTCTGTTCACTTTGATCTTTAACCAAGAGTTAAGAATTGAAATTTAAAAACTTTAGACAATGGGACATTCATAAGAAACATACTTCAATGTTGCCATATTGTGGAACTTTGCTTCATTTGTTAGCACATTTTCAATTATCACTACTACAGTGAATATCTGAAGCATTCTGAAAATGTACAAGTTACTAGAAAAACTTGGGATTATATGTTTCTAATCTCCCAGCTTGAGAAGATGATCGAGCACATGAAAAATCGCTGTTAAATGCCCTTTGTACTATATTTTCTAATATAGAGTTTCTGGTACATTAATGTTTTGCCAGGTTATTATCTATTAAGATGATTTATGTTTAGCTTTCATTTATCAATGATATCTTCTGATAATTAAGTCATTTTCTAATTATTGTATTACAGAAAATATAAAATTAATATTAAAATGGCTGAAGTATATTATCTATGCCCTAAAAAATATATGTCTTAAAACCAATAGACTCTAAATAATAGTGAAATGAAAAATAAAAGTACTTTAGTTTGTCTGTCACTGGCTGAAAGAGCTAGTTCCGTAACCCGAGGCAGAAATATATCCAGGTAAATGACAGGCTTCATATCCATGAACGGTACTGAAAAACTGAGTCTTTTTTCTCTATCCCATGCTACATATTTCTTCATCATTTCATCTGAGGATGCAGCTGTTAAAAAATATTAAGAAGAGCGTGCTTTTTTTCATTCAAAACATTCTCATACTAACTGCTTACAATTCATTAGTGAAAACAGAGTATTTTGTTATACTTTTAAGTTAAGCACTTTATTCATTATTCCTCTTGTTACTTCACACATGTAACTACAACATTAGAAATCACTGATATACTATTTTTGAATTTAATTTAAAGTAATATTATTTTTAAATAAGTCTAATAATCTGGGGTGTTGAATTTTCACTTTCAGCAAAGACTTAAGGTAATCTGTGGAAAAATTACAAGTAAATAATGCTCTTATTAAAAATCTCTTTAAAACACTTATTTTCCCAATATAGGCTGTTTTTTCCTAAATAACCAAAAGTCACTAGTATATTTAATATAAAATTTCAAATGTAAAAATAGATGAATTTTTGCTAAACGAAATGTTAATTCTCATTAAAAACACTCTAAAAATATCCAAAATTAAGAATATCGTGTTTAAAAAATATTGAATTCCTGAAACACTTAATATAAAAAAGAATGTCAAATTAGATTGTTTCAAAATGAAAAATAAATGTTTAATAACCAAACTAGAACATTTTCCCTGTTACTGTATCAGATTGCATGGTACAATCAAAGCACTTCATTAGGCAATTATTCTTTGTAATCTTATTTGAAAATATGTAAATCACATATAGGATAAACATGAGAATATACCATGATCTGTATACATCTAAATTAAAGGGCAAATACATCTACAGAGGTTAATTTATTTTAATTAAAAGTTCATTTACCTGTTACAAGATTTTTGCTTACTTGCCCTCCTAGAGTGCCAAGCATTTGTACTACTCTAATCCTTATTTCTTCTAAGGACAGTGCTTCATTCTGCAATGGAACAATCGCATTACGTGTGATGATAACTGAGTTAAAAATTAAAGAGATTTATGAGAGGAAAGAAAAACAATTTTACAACTCTTTTTATTGTTCATGTTTCCCAGTGGTCCACGGTATCCTACACAGTACTACTGTTAATGTTATTGCAAATTCATGAAAAGAAGAAACATCTCTTCTAAATATTCCAGTTACAAGTCCATTTCCTAGGCCAGCGATTCCAAAGTTTCAGCAGAACCTGTCACACCCTTAAAAGTTACTAAGGATTCCCCAAAGAGCTATAATGTTGGTCATATTTATCAATATTTATCATATTAGAAGTTAAGTCTTAGAAATTATTTACATAATTATTTTATTTTAAAAAACGAAACCCATTACATGTTAACAGATGACATGTTTTTAGAAAAAGTAACTATACAGGCCGTGGCCGGTTTGACTCAGTGGATAGAGCGTCGGCCTGGGGACTGAAAGGTCCCAGGTTCGATTCCGGTCAAGGGCATGAACCTTGGTTGCAGGCACATCCCCAGTGGGAAGTGTGTAGGAGGCGGCCGATCAATGTTTCTCTCTCATCGATGTTTCTAACTCTCTATCCCTCTCCCTTCCTCTCTGTAAAAAATCAATAAAATATATATAAAAAAAAAAAAGTAACTATACAGGATGGGCAAAATAGGTGTACAGTTGTGAGTATGCAAAACAGTTTATTCTTGAATTATTATTTATTAATTATTGTATTATTTTCCATATAAACAACTATAAACCTACTTTTGCCCCACCCTGTATTTTCCAAATAAACAAACAAAAACCTTAAAGCGGCATTGTTTCACATTTGTGCAAATTATTTTCTGGCTTGCTAGAAGACGGCTCTTATGGCATGTTGTTAGGGCTACAGTTGGAAGCTATAGAAGGAGGGAGTCGTATTTTGTTGTTCCTTTCAGATAGCTATAATTATTCTTTAATAGTACACCAACACTAACAAGTGCTAGTTCCTTAAAGATTAGTTAAAATGAGGAACCAGAAACTTTATCAATAAATTTTATGCACTCTATTACACTAAAATCCATTGGTTTATCTTGCACTTCGAGTGGATTTTTAACCCTTGCATGATTTGGTAACATAAAATATTGTTCATCTGAAGTTACTGGTTCACTGGGTTATTGATATCTACCAAATATTAAAACATTTGATTATATATGCAAAAAAAAGTCACTTGTTAATATTACCACAAATGTCATCAGAACATTGCCAGGGGTGCTTCCTTTTGTTGTTATTGTTGCCAGTACTACAGATGCCCCCCAATTTTGCCCTTCATCAAACCCCTCCCCTCCCTAGGCCTTCCCCACACTATTGTCTGTGTCCATGGGTTATGTATATATGCATACATGTTCTTGGGTTAATCTCTCCCTGTCCCCTGCATCACCCTCCCACTGAGGTCTGTTATTCTATCTCATATATCCATGCCTCTGGACCTGCTTTGTTCATCAGTTTATTTTGTTCATTATATTCCACAAATAAGCAAGATCTTGTGATGTTTGTCTTTCTCTAACTGGCTCATTTCACTTAACATAATAGTCTCAAGGTCCATCCATGCTGTCACATTCCATTGGGTAAATGTAGCACAGCTTTTTTATCTACTCATCTACCGATGGGCACTTGGGCTATTTTCAAATATTAGCTATTGTAAATAATGCTGTTATGAACATAAGGGTGCATATATTTTTTCTGATTGGTGTCTTGGAATTCTTAGGATATAGTCTCAGAAGTGGGATCGCTGGGTCAAACGGCAGTTCCATTTTTTAATTTTTTGAGGAAACTCCATACTGTTTTCCACAGTGGCTACACAAGTCTGCACTCCTACCAGCAGTGTTCTAGGGTTCTGTTCTCCGTATCCCTGTCAGCACTACTGCTTGTTGATGTATTGATGGTAGCTATTCTGGCAGGTGTGAGGTGATATCTCATTATAGTTTTAATTTGCTGATCTATCTGATGATTAGTGACTTTGAGCATTTTTGCATATGTCTTTTGGCCATCTGTATGTCCTCTTTGGAGAAATGTCTATTCAGGTCCTTTGCCCTTTATCTAATTGGATTGAGAAAAATCTTTTAAGTATTGAAGAGCTGTCAAGTTCATGGTGATGGTTATAAGTTTTCCAAAATTTTAACTTTCTTCTTTTTTTAAATATATTTTTCTTGACTTTGGAGAGGGAGGAAGAGGGAGAACGAGATAGAAACACCAATGATGAGAGAGAATCAATTGGCTGCCTCTTGCATGCCCTACACTGGGGATTGATACAGCAACCTGGGCATGTGCCCTAACCAGGAATTGAACCATGACCTCCTGGTTCATAGGTCGACACTCAACCACTGAGCTACATCGACTGGTATGTCTGTCATTTGTTCTTTCAAATAAATATGGTGTTCTTGAAAAAAAGTGGCTACATTAGTTCAAAGCTCAAAGAAAGCATCACACAAGTGCTTTTCCTGAAGACAACTGTCACACTTCACTATGCAGCAGATTGCTTTCGGCAGACTCCCTGTTTCATCACACAGAATATTTAAAAAATGTGTACTCAAGGGTCAAAAAGTGCTAAGGAACCAACAGTGTTACCCATCACTACACCACAGTGAAAACATCAACAAGGAGAAGTAGTGTGGCCTAGCACTGAAATCACCTGGGGTGCTAGGGAGCGGAGATTGTGCATCTACAAAGAGATTGTATTTGCAAAACTGGAGATAAGCTCAAATACTTTCATCTTGTTTTATCAATATGTGATCAAATAATTTTTAAAAATTAGACAACCATTTCTAAGATCATTCAAGTCTCTCAATCAAAAGCTATCAAAAATAATAAGGTGGGAAGAGTTTACCCTGGAGTTTGCATTATCAATTCTAGACAGTAATATTTTTTCAAAATTTTATACTACAAAGCAACAATAATCAAAACAGCATTATATTGACAGAAAAACAGACACACAGACCAATGGAACAGAATTGAGAGCCCAGACATAAATCACATGTATATGGGAAAATAATTGTTTATCAAATAAATAAATTAGAGAGAGAGGGAGGGGGAGAGAGAGATTTTTCCATTTTATTTATGCGTTCATTGGCTAACTCTTTTTTTTTTAATTTTTTTTTAAATATATTTTATTGATTTTTCACAGAGAGGAAGGGAGAGAGAGATAGAGAGCCAGAAACATCGATGGGAGAGAAACATCGATCAGCCGCCTCCTGCACATCTCCCACTGGGGATGTGCCCGCAACCCAGGTACATGCCCTTGACCGGAATCGAACCCAGGACCCTTCAGTCCGCAGGCCGACGCTCTATCCACTGAGCCAAACCGGTTTCGGCCATTGGCTAACTCTTACATGAGACCTGACAGAGCATCAAACCCACAACTTCGGTGTATAGGGACGACGCTCTAACCAACTAAGCTATCCAGCCAGAGCCTGGACAAATAATTTTGGGCAAAGGAGCCAAAATATGCAATGAAGAAAAGAAAAACTCTTCAGTAAATGGTGCTGGAAAAATGGAAAAGCCACGTGAAAAAGAATAAAACTAGACTGCTATCACCATACACAAAAATTAACTCAAAATGTATCAAAAATCTAATTATAAGACCTGAAACGATAAACAACATAGAAGAAAACGTAGATAGTAAAGTTATAGACCTTGGTCTTAAAGAGGGTTTTATGAACTTGCCATCAAAGGTCGGGAAAATAAAGGCAAAAGTAAATGAATGAGACTACATCAAACTAAAAAGCAGAAAAACCATCAACAAAACAAAGAGGGAACCAACCAAATGAGAGAAGATATTTGCAAACAATACCTCTGGTAAGGGGTTAATATCCAAAATATATAAACAACTCAGCAATAAAAAACAAAAAATCCAATTAAAAAATGGGCAAAGGAGAACAGTCACTTCTCTCAAGACATACAATGGCCAACAGACATGTAGAAAGAGCCTCACCTTCACTAGCTATTAGGGAAATGAAAATCAAAACCACCATGAGAGCCCAGCCAGTGTTGCTCAGTGCTGGAGCATCAACCAATGAACCAAGAGGTTGCTTGTTCGTATCCCAGTCAGGGCACATGCCCGGGCTATCGGCTCGATCCCCAGTATGGGGTGTTGCAGGAGGCAGCCAATCAATGTTTCTATCTCTCCATCCCTTTCCCTTCCTCTCTCTTTCAAATTAATAAAAACACACTTTTAAAAAAATACTACCATGAGATACCACCTCACACCTGTTACAATGGCTATCATCAACAAAACCAGTAATAACAAGTGTTGGAGAGATTGTGGAGAATAAGGAATCCCTATGCTGATGATGGGGATGTACTAGTAAACTGATATAGCCACTATTGAAAACAGTATAGAGCAGCGGTTGCCAACAGGTGGTCCGTGGACCACTGGTGGTCCGTGAGGTCCAAAAGGTTGGCAAACTCTGGTATAGAGGTTCCTCAAAAAAGTATAGAGTTACCATATGACTGGGTGTCTACCTGAAAAACTTGAAAACATTCATTCATAAAGATACGTGCACCCCTATGTTCATTGCAGCATTATTCACAGTGGCCAAGATGTGGAAATAACCAAAATGTCCTTCAATAAATGACTGAATAAAGAAGATGTGGTAAGCACATACAATAAATAATCTTCAGCCATAGAAAACATGAAATACTGCCATTTGCAACAACATGGATGGACCTTGAGAATATCATGCTAAGTGAAGTAAGTCAGACAGAAAAAGTCAAGAACCATATGATTTCACTCATATGAAGGATATAAAATTGAAAACAACAAATGAACAAATAAGACCAAGAGACAAACAAAAACTCATAGATAACAGGCAGCAGTATGGTGGTTACCAGAGGGAAATGGGGTGAAAGGAAGGTAGCAAAGGAAAAAGAGGGTCAAATATATGGTGATGAAAAGAGAGTTCACTTTGAGTGGTAAACACACAGTGCAAAATACAGATGATGTATTATAGAATTCTATACCAGAAACACATATGATTTTATTAACCCATGTCACCACAATAAATTTAATTTTAAAATATTTTCTAAGTTTTTCAAATTTTAATTTTCACTTTATACCTATATACTAATCCAATATTCTCTATTTACATCATTTTTTCCAATTATATTACAAACCATATCTGAAAAATGCTATCAATAAATTAACATGATAAAAAATACTGACATGACTTGAACTTGACAACATTATATACTTAACACATTGTGGACAGATCATGAGAATTCTTGTGTTTTCTGTTCTAAGGTTTGTGACCAATCACAAAAATTCTTCAAAAAGATATTAGCATGTAAGAACATGTAATAAATAACTTCAAAATGCAATGGGTATTTAATTTTAAAGCGTGCCTTTAACATTTCTATAAAACGTTTTTTGTACTCGTTCAACAGAACTTATCTGGCCACTGAGTAAAGCTAGCAATAAAACTACTGGTCCGCAATGTGTTAAGATCCAATCAGTAAATAAATCAATCGTTTATAATATCAGTATTCCTACTGTTTACTGATTTTGAACTGATTAATTTTTATTATCCACTAACTATACTTAAAGATGGAGACAAACAGGAAAACAAGATCAAGACGGTAAACTAAATAATTTAGCTACACTTTTATTGCTAAAAATATATTGAGATTATTTCTATGCCGTATTCTAATTTATATATAACACTAAGATTTTAAATAAAGATTCTTACTTTTCACAAGCATTACAATCTGATCTTTGCATTATTTAAGGTAAAGAAAATACAAAGGATTTCTTACTGATAATATGTTCTTTGTGTTTTTCAGATGCTTCAACACAACTTTATTAAATCCTTTCTGGGCAGCCCGAGAAAGTGCTGATACTTCCCAGTTATTCTTGTTCTCACCTATCAACAGAAAACAAAAATGAATTTTAAATAGCAATCATTCATTGACTTGATTAATATTAGGGCGACATACTATATTACCAAATCAAGACATTAAAATCCTAATTTTAATTATGGTTAAAAATTACTAAGTTTCTAAAACAAAAATATATTAATAGTGATTGTCTTAGTTTTAAATATCATTATACAAAAAGAAATATAGCCGAAACCGGTTTGGCTCAGTGGATAGAGCGTCAGCCTGCGGACTGAAAGGTCCCAGGTTCGATTCCGGTCAAGGGCATGTACCTTGGTTGCGGGCACATCCCCAGTAGGAGATGTGCAGGAGGCAGCTGATCGATGTTTCTCTCTCATCGATGTTTCTAACTCTCTATCTCTCTCCCTTCCTCTCTGTAAAAAATCAATAAAATATATTTAAAAAAAAAAAAAAGAAATATGATTCCTTGAAGAAGTGTCTAATTCCAGAGATTGGGAAGGAAACACACTAAAGTAATAATCAGAGGTAATGGGGCTTCAGGAAAGAAAAGTTTTACACTATACATCCTAACTTTATATAAGTTTGTGATTATTAAAAAGTATTTCTCTACATAACCACATAACTATCCAATTCAGGACAAAGTCCTTGAGACATTGCCCATAATTAATCCTTAGGCCCATTCAGGTTCTAGCATTGATCCCAAGTTCAGGACCATATTACATTTTGTTGTTTGCTTCTTTAGGATCTTTTAAACTGAAACAGCTCTTCAGTGTTTCCTTGCATTTAATGATTTAAACGTTTTTAAAATTATATGCCAGCAATTTTGTACACTGTCCCTCTATTTGAGTTTTCTAATGTATTCTCCGGACTAGATTCAGGTTATAGAAACCAGCCCTAACATCCTACTAATCCCTTTAATTAGCTATTGAGTTAAATAAAATCTCTGATACGTGTTCATTTATATCAGCACAGTCATAATTTCATAGCTATAAAGTTATCTTTCACTGGTTCTGGAGAAGCCTAGATTTGCTGACAGAGACAGGTAAACTGCACTGCTAAAGGATACACACCTCACAGGTTTAACCCCAGCCTATCTTCTTGGCTCCTAGAAATGAATCCCAAATGACAATAGAACCTTGCCCAGCTTTCTGCTAACCTAGTTCCTGCCTTTACATGATTTCATGCTTTTGGTTTGCTTATGCCCAATCAGCTGGTCCCCACGGGTGGGAGTAATATCTGAGAATTTGAGTTTATGGTCTACTGACCATTTGGTAAACTTCTGTAGAGAGATTCTAGAGATTTCTTCTCTATTGGGCCAGAGATGAAAAAGAGCATTTGTTTTTCAGTGTCTTTTTATTATTATTATTTTGTAGCTCAAATTAGTTAATTTTGTACACAGGGAAAAACAGCTCTTTAATATTTGAACTGCTCAGTGTTTTGTTGGTGTCTTGTGTCTCTTGAGCTATGATCCAAATTGCAGCATTAAAGCTATAAGCTCTGCATTTGCCTGTGTGTCTATTAGCCTGATTTGAGAAAGGCTTTTACTTCGTTCCTTATGTGTCTAATGTTCTCCTATATTTGGAGGGTATTAATACATTAGATTATAAAGTCCCTTAAATTTAAAATCTGTTCTGACTTATTTATACAAATTAATAAATTTACATAAAGTGAATGTTCCTAAGTTTTTCTGAAAATAAGGATACTGCTTATAATGTTGTAAATGAGCCAGAGTTTTAAAAAAATCTTACAGAGACTAGCTCAGAAGCATTTTAGGAATCCATGTTCACATAATTCAGGTACATCTTTGGTACATGAGGCAAGTTTAAAAATCTGGGTTTAAAAAAATATATATATTTTTTCTACCAGTTTTCAGCATAATACAGTATACATTTTATTCTACTTGAGTCTTTTTTTGCTATACTAATTCAGGCTTACTAGGCCAGGAAGTTAACATACTTTTCATAAGCTTCTATTGTGGTATAAAATGTTTAACATAAGATGTATTCTTTTAACTATTTTAAGTATACAATTAAATGGCATTGACAACAGTCACAATGTTGTGCTCACCACTATCCATCTCCAGAATTTTTCATCATCACAAACAGTCCTACATAAGTTTTAAGTTTATGAAAAGTGTTATTAAACTGCTAAATATGTGGTAATTAAACAGAAACAGAAAAAAAACACACTATAAGACTTTCAATTTTTTGTTGAATATTTTCTATTTGAGCCAATGGAATATAATCTCTTTCTAAAATGATTTATTTTGATGCCCAAATTATCCCAAATTTTACCTGTGACATTTCCCCATCATTCCCTGAACAATTCCTTGCTTTCTGGATGTTTCAGAAAATATAATTTTCTAGGTTAAGCTTGTATTTTCCCTGTCAGTCATTTCCCCAAGGAATTCTAATTCCTTTTCATGGAAAATGGTATTTAGAAGCCATGATCTTGACACTAGGTTTGCTCACTACTATTAAGGTATTACTACTCCCAAGCAGGCCCTTTCCATGGATAGAACTAATTCTAGTTCTATATGTGTGTGTTACATATACATACACTTCATGCTTTCATCTCCAATTCTAGTTATTCATCTCCGTGTGTATATGTACATGTACATACACACACACACACACACATATGTAGATATGAACATAGGTAAAAATTATCACCTTTCTCACCCTCCTTGCCTGGACCCCCATATACCAAAAAGCTGCCCCAATATATCAGTGTACCCCACCCTGCTCCAGCTCTGACCCGACACACGCTACTCTCAGGGCTGCCCTCCTCATGCTCCCTGAAAGCACCACTGCAACCTAACACCCACCTTCCTCTACACCACTTAAAGGCCTTAGGACTTCAAGAAGTGGAGAGGGAGAGGACCTCAAACAACTAACTCACACAAAGGGAAAAAGAGTCACTTTGAAACTACAAAAAGATGGAGCAGACACTCGCTAACCACATGGTCACAATGAACATGACTGATAATGGCACCAATTGCTACCATGATGCTGTGAGAAGGACAGAGCATCAGCTCTGAGTGCTTCTGCCAAAAGGCATAACTCGAACCTCATCATGAGAAACATCAGGCAAGCCCACATTAAAAGACATTCTATAAAATAACTGGCCTGTAATATTAAAAAATGTCAATGTCATGAGAACTAAGAAAGACTGAAAACTATCCCACTTTAAAAGAGGCTACAGAGTCATAACAAGTAAATACAACGCATGGTCCTATATTGAAATCTAGACCACAAAAAATACAGCCATAAATATGGCTGTAAAAGAAATTAATGAGACAATGAAAAATTTGCATACGGACTATAGATTAATATATCCATGTTGTTTTTCTTGATTTCAATAATGATACTGTGGTTTTGTAAAAGAATATCCTTGCTCTTAAGAAATATACATTGCAGCATTCAGACATAAATATCCATGATGCCTGCAACTTGAAAAGGGTATATACATATATCTATAGAAAGTGGGGCAAAAGTAGGTTTACAGTTGTGAGTGGATGAAACAGAGTTTATTCTTGTATTATTATTTATTAACTAGAGGCCCAGTGCACAAAATTTATGAAGGGGGGTGGTCCTCAGCCCAGCCTGCGCCCTCTCGCAGTCCGGGACCCCTTGGGGGATGTCCGCCTGCCGGGGGGGATCGGGCCTAAGCCAGCAGTCAGACATCCCTCTCGCAGTCCAGGACCCCTTGCTCCTTACTGCCCGCTGACAGTAGACGCCAGAGAGGCTCCCATCACCGCCGCTGCGCTCACCAGCTGTGAGCCCAGTTTCTGGCTGAGTGGCGCTCCCCCTGTGAGAGCACTGACCACCAGGGGGCAGCTCCTGCATTGAGCATCTGCCCCCTGGTGCTCAGTGTGCATCATAGCAACCAGTCATTCCGCTGGTCATTCCACCTTTCAGTCGATTTGCATATTAGATTTTTATTATATAGGATCATTGTATTATTTTCCACACAAACAACTGTAAACTTACTTTTGCCCAACCATGTACACACACACACACACACACACACACACACACACACACATCACACAATATGTACAGAGAGAAAGTACATGCAATAATAATGTATATGGGACAAAAATCTTAATTGCTGAATTTGGGTAAAGAGTATATGGGAATTCTTTTTACTATTAATGCAAAAGTTCTGGAAGTTTGATAGATCAAATAAAATGTTACTAAAATCGTGGCTGTCTTTAAAATTCTGGATTTTCTTATTATTGAATTTTACTACTCTCTACTTTTCCCTATCTTCTAGTTATTTACAGTTACACATATTTATCAACAGATAAATCCTTTGCTTAAAAGAATCACAATAATTTCATTTCAATAAAGCAAATAAGAGCACCACAGAGATATTTGCTACTAGATGTATTAATTTTTTAACTGAGTCCATTAATTTTTAGTGAGCTACTCAACAAGCAGCGCTCTTTATATAATGTGAATTTAATAAGCCTAAGTAAGCTATAATATTGACTAGTTTGTATTTTTTATCTCTAAGCAATACTTACTACTATCATTTACAGAAATATCTCCCAAAATTGTGAATCACTCTTCATGACTTCTGCATATATATTGAGGTGTTACAAAACCAGACACAGTGAATGAAATTTGTCACACACCGTTCACTTAATGTTTCCAAGCCAACAACATTTAAGTTGATAAGCATAACCAATGGACACAGACACCAGGGGATGAGGACAAGAGCGGGGTGGGGGTGGGGGAGACAATGGAGAGATAAGGCTGCATGGGGCAACCAGGCTGGCAGGGGGGTTAGTGAGGGACCAAAGGACTGAACAAGCAGGCTGCGTGGGGCGACCAGGCTGGCAGGGGGGCTGTGAGGGGCGACCAGGCTGGCATGGGGGGGGGGGGGACTGTTGAGGGTGACCAGGCCAGCAGGGGGCAACCAGGCCAGCAGGGGGGGGCAGTTAGGGGTGACCAGGCAGGCAGGGAGGGGTAGTAAGAGGCAATCAGGCTGGCGGCAGGGGCAGTTAGGGGTGATCAGGCCAGCAAACAGAGGCAGTGAGGGGTGATCAGGCCGGCAGGGGAGGAAGCAGTTAGGGGCGACCAGGCAGGCAGGCAGGTGAGCGATTAGGAGCCATCAGTCCAGGATTGTGAGAGGGATGTGACGGGCCTAAACTGGCAGTCAGACATCCCCCAAGGGGTCCCAGATTGGAGAGGGTGCAGGCTGGGCTGAGGGGACCCCCCCTCCCCGTGCACAAAGTTCATGCACCAAGCCTCTAGTCTATAATAAAAGCATAATATGCTAATTAGACCAGACAGCCGAACAACCTTCCCGACATCAACAACCTTCCAGACGAAGCTGCACCTGCAAGGACCGAGGCAAGATGCTGCAGCTGCGAGGGCTGAGGCAAGCCGCGTAGGCTGTGAGGGCCAAGCCCCTTGCACGAATTTCGTGCATCAGGCCTCTAGTTTTTTATAATGCAGTGAACCAAAAGCTATAAGGAGTTCAAGGTATTTATGATAAGTTCTTGCCCTTGAAGATGTTATAAAGCTTAGCAGAATATAAGTAAATAAAATGAACAATAAGTCTAATGCCTCAGTTATATTTCCCATGTCCCAATTATACTGAAATGAATTGGAGAGATTACAAAAATACCAATCAAACATATTTTGAATACATTGGGTTCATATTTCAGAAATTGCAAAACTACAAATAGTAGTTCTATTATAATTATTACATTGCCCTCTTATTTGATACACGTAATTCTTTTAAACCTTACCTGATAAGGCTGAAGTTTTCAAATACCCATCAAGACTAGGGAGAATGTCCTTATAATAGGGCTGAATCACTTGTTTCCTGATGTAAGCTGACCATTCTTCTAGGGCACGCAGGCCTGCTTCTGCCAGTGGGGGATAGCTCAGGCCCAGTTTAAAAGCCATCTATATGTTAATACAAACATGGTAAACGGAGATGCAGTAATTTAAGATTTAAAGAAAAAAACACCACCAATTAATTATGATTTCTAATAAATAAGCTTTTCAACAGCCAGAATGCAAGACCCTGCAGGAGGTAAGTGGGTACATCCCAGGTCATTATTAGAAAACCCAGCACCACTAGTCTATACGGCTGGTGACATGCTGCAGACTTTCAACACATCCATCTATAAGGGAAGCTCAGAGAGGACAAGACAAGTGTCCCAAGTCCCAAAACTACTAAGTAGCAGAATAGAACTTAAACCAGGGTGTCTGATTAGCAAGCATCTACTGTGACTGCTATGAAAAGACCTTCATATTTCAGAAACTGCGTATTTCAGATATTTCCATGTTTTCTAGGAATTCATATATAGGAAATTGATTTTCTCAGGACAATGCATTTACCTGTAATGCGGGAACGTAGGCTCTAACATCAAGTTCAATGATGTCATGTGGCAGGGATAGAATAAAGGTCAAACAGGAGGCCAAAAGTTCATCTTTGTATTGCTTCATTTTAACTGATACCTAAAAAAGAAAGAAGAGAAAAACCTCAGAGGGAAGGCAGAGGAGGGTGGGTGGGAAGAGATTAACCAATGAACTTGTAATCATATATGCATAACCCATGGACACAGAGAATGAAGCTATGCATATATGGGCCTGAGGAGGTGGGGGGGTGGGAAGGGGCTGGAAGAAGTTAATGGGGGGAAAAGGAGAAGCTATGTAATACTTTCAACAATAAAGATTATTTTTAAAAATCTGAATAGCGCCTATGCTTTGAAATCAACTAAAAAATAGTTACCTATTCTCAAATATGAAAAATGATAATGCAGCCTTTATTTGACATGGCCATGTTCATTTTCAAATAAAGACTGACCTCTAGGAAAAGTTTATTTGAAGTGATTAAATCCCACTATATGGAAAAGCTAAAGAATCTATTAATTTTGAGTTTCCATCACACAAATTATTTTAAGAAAACTCAAGGGACTTTTGAAGCATAATGGTTTGCCCTGTTAGTGTTTCTTAATCCTTTAATCTGGATCTGGATAAAACAAACCAATTTTTAAGTAATTAGATCATTTGTGAACACTAACATTTTTTTAACATACATTCATTTTTTAAAAGCCCATTTTTGAAAAACCCACTGGATAAATCATTTTAAAATTACCTCTTTACCAAATTTTGCAAATAAAGCGAAGCAAGAATACTTTTCTGGGTTCTCAGGTGACTGTTTCTGACTCTTAGGACCAACTCCCTGTTGAATAAAATAGTAAATTAGTACAGTGACAAATAACCAGATATTTCTGTGTCCTAAGCCCAGTAATCCCCCTCCTTTCTTCTGCGAGGTGAACTCATATTCATTTGCCAAGGTTTCATGCAGAAGAGCAGGCAGAGGCCAGTGAGAAACCGCATGAGTGGGAGGTGGATGGCTGGTCAAGAGCCACAGGCTTAGCTAAGTCCACTCCCCTTTCCCCATCTTCCAATACATACACTTATGAGCAATGAGACCTGCTCGTCCTATAATTAACCAGTCAGAATACTCAGGAATGACTTAAGCCTTAGGTGCACTAATCCAATTATGCTCAAACTTCACTAACCATTTGAGTGGCCTGTTAGCACAAACTGCTGAGCGCTGCCCAAGAGTTTCCCATAAGCCTGGAGAGGGCATGAGATGTCCCAAGTAATACTGGGCTGCTGGCGTAGGCCCACACTTTAAGAACCTCTGTTATGGCCAGCTGGTGTGGCGTGGAGGTTGAGCGTCGACCTATGAATCTGGAGCTCAGAGTTTGATTCCAGATCAGGGCACATGCCTGGACTTTGGGCTCGATTCCCAGCCCAGGAAGTGTGCAGGAGGCAGCTGATCAATGATTCTCTCTCATCACTGATGTTTCTATCTCTCTTTCCCTCTCCCTTCCTCTCTGAAATCTATAAAAATATACTATTAAAAAAAAAGAACCTCTGTTATGCCCTAGCCCGTGTGGCTCAATTGGTTAAGTGCCTTCCCAAAAGGTCACTAATTGATTCCCGGTCAGGGTACATGCCCAGGTTGCGGGTTCAATCCCCAGTCGGGGTGTGAGCGGGAAACAACCAATTGATGTTTCTCTCTCACATCGGTGTGTTTTATTTTTCTGTCTCTCTCTCTTCATTTCTCTCTTTAAAAAACAAACAAAAAAACCCCCACAAAATATTAAAATAAAATTTAAAAATCTTCATAAAAAGAACCTCTGTTAATCTAACACAATTAGCCAGGTGCTTGTAAATCAGAACAGAAAATGCTACTAGCTAACTTTTTTAAGTGTCATCCCATTGCCACTCACAGTATCAGTTTCTAAAAATACAGATAATAAAATTAGACTTTAAAGTGCAATATGCTACAATCTCTTATTTTTATAATATTTATACAGACACATGCAATCTAAAAAAACAACAGGTATATTCAATGTCCTGCAAAAACACTTACCTCAAAATATTTTATTTTCTTGGCATTACTCACAGCAATAGAAAGCAATTTGTAGAAACCACTAATGAGTGGCAACCGTATACACTGACATATTAATTCATATGCAAATGAGTATAACCAGGGCTCAAAAAATTCTACATGTTTCTCAGGAAGAATCTCTCTATAAAAACAAATTAAAAGCTTAATTATAAATTTTTATCATACTATTTTTATTCCGCTTTGAAATTATAAGGCACATAATTAAAAAGTCTACGATTCCATTATATAATACTTTTAGGTATATCTAAAATCCTTTTTGTTTCCTACTTGAGGATCTTTTAAATATAAAAATAATAGTACATTTAAAATATTTTAACAATTCATAGAAGCAATTTAGATTTTTAAGTCTTTTGCTATTTTACTTCTTATAGCTACATAATAAATTTTCCTATATTATAGCCAATGACTAACAATTTTCTCTCTTAATAATCAGAATTTTTTAAAAAAAATACCTGCAAAATTCCACCAGGTTAATGAAAGCTGAAAAATCTTTAGGTTTAGCAGGATACAAATTAGCAGCTGGATCTGAAGTCGGGATCACCCAAACACCAGTGGGTTCATTTTCATCCTTAAAAATTGTACCAAAACAAACATTATACCAGTCAATCACACATTCATTCAACATATAACTGACCAACTGACTTCACAGCCAAGGTCTGATGTTATAAGGAAGGAATGCAAAAGTGAGAAAAGTACAGATGAGTCCTCAAAGCTTACAATTTGAGAAAAATGATGGAACTCACAGAAAACACTAAATCTTTTCTTTTAAAAGGATATATGGGAAGTGGTAAAATAAAGTGATAAAAAATTGATATGGCTACAAAAATACAAAGGAAGGAGTATCATTTGTTAAAGGAGCTAGCATTGATGCCATGACAGAGGTAGAATTTCCAAACTTAAAGTTCATAGAAAGCATCAATAATAACGGACGTGGAAGTTTCAAACTAAGAAACAGGAATAATTAACAGTATTAAGTAATAGTAACTGACTATTAAGTTACACACTGAGCTTGTGTTATCAAATTCAGGCTAAAATTATTTCATACATACCAAAGCACAAAAAGCAATAAAACACACACTGGTGTTCCCATCAACCAGCATAAAAATTTCAACATTACAAGCACTATTAAGTCATTGTGACAAATGGCCTTTTCTGTTTTATTATCCTCTGCATATCCTCCCCTGCCGGAAGCCGGTCCATCCTTGCTGCTTGACACAGTCGCTGCAGGAAAGAAACATCTGCACAGCATATGTTTCAAGGGACCTGGCGTATATAGCATACTGTTCTTAATATGTTTGCTCCCCTTGGCGCTGTGTGTTTTAACCAAGATCACCTCTCCGAGAAAGGTTGTTTCCCCAGGTAGGGATTTTTCCCTGAAGTCAGGGAGGGGATGCCTCTCCTAGAAAGGTTGTTTCCCCAGGTAGGAATTTTTCCCTGAAGTCAGGGAGGGGATGAAACTCCTTAACTAAGTGCCAGGCGGGTAGTTAATCACTACAAACAATCATGCTTAAGCTACATAATCTTTACTCCCTGGAATGGAGATAAGAAACGCCCTAACCTTTGTAATAGAAATTGACAGGATTAAAATCAACTGGGATAAATACGGATGTAACAAGACAATAAACAGCAGAACTTCGCTGGAGATCCAGACCAGAACTTGGCTGGAGATCCTGGCTGGAGATCCTGGCTAGGCTGCTGATCAACTGAACGCTGTCTCCGTGTCCTTCCTTCTTCGCCGACTCCGTCTACGCCTTTGGGGACCCCTGGACCTGCTGGGGTTGGACTCCGGCACTCCCCATTATCTCTTACCTAACTTTGCAGCATCACACATATGCACCAACTCTGACAAGCATAATCTAGTTTAAAAAAAAAATCACTGGGCCCACCACAGTGTTTTGTTGCTAAAACTCCTCAAGTAAGAGCAGAGCAACTCCCAGCTAGCAGTCTAAAGCCATGAAAACTGGGTACAGACAACAGTCCTTCCTGACTATGGTCTATATTCTACTATCTTAAGAACACATTTAATACTGTGCACCTGAATTGGGAGTTTCCTTAGCTATAAAGAAGAGGAATACCAGGTTTCCTTATCCTACTGCAAAGTCACCTCTGCACAAAATAGGACTTGACATTTTACTATTGCTAAGGAACAAATAATAAAAGAAGCCAAGCCGAAACCGGTTTGGCTCAGTGGATAGAGCGTCGGCCTACGGACTGAAAGGTCCCAGGTTCGATTCCGGTCAAGGGCATGTACCTGGGTTGCGGGCACATCCCCAGTAGGGGATGTACAGGAGGCAGCTGATCAATGTTTCTCTCTCATCGATGTTTCTAGCTCTCTATCTCTCTCCCTTCCTCTCTGTAAAAAATCAATAAAAATATTTAAAAAAAAAAGAAGCCAAGTACACAACTTTTCACACAAAAATTCTTTTAACATATTAAACACATAAATTACTTACTTTTGAAAAACCTAGTGATAACATTTGCTACACATTAGGCCAGTGGTTGGCAAACTCATTAGTCAACAGAGCCAAATATCAACAGTACAACGACTGAAATTTCTTTTGAGAGCCAAATTTTTTAAACTTAAACTATATAGGTAGGTACATTATTATTAACTTAATTAGGGTACTCCTAAGCTGGCCTTTTGCTAAAAACGTCCTCAATCTGATTGAGGTATGTTCGCTGAGGTCGACCCCTTCCAACTCTCCCATCCACACTTGTCTTGTATTCTTGTTTCGTCTATCAGATAGAAAACTGCGGCTCGCGAGCCACATGCGGCTCTTTGGCCCCTTGAGTGTGGCTCTTCCACAAAATACCGACTTCTGTGCGTGGGCCACGAAGTTTCAATCGCACTGTACGTGCGCACCCGCACGTGGTATTTTGTGGAAGAGCCACACTCAAGGGGCCAAAGAGCCGCATGTGGCTCGCGAGGCACAGTTTGCCAACCACTGCATTAGGCTATTACAAAAGTATCAACAATATATATTAATGTGGAAGAAACCAATTTTCTACACACTCTACAAATGTGCTAGACCTACAAAGACAGTTGGTATAAAAACGATGCGAAATTATTAGTGACAAAAATTCTAACCTCTTGTTCTCCAACATTCTGTTTTTTTAGTGTAAGATCCAATTTGTCAACAATCTTCAAAACAGATTTTACAAATTCATCATATAGCAAGCGATTCAGTCTTTGAAGGGAGGAATTCACAAAGAAAAATGCTTCATCTGCTAAAACAGAATCCTTTAAAAAAATCATAAACAAAATTTTGTCCATATAAGTATCAAAATTAGTACTAAGTATGCATTAAAATATATACAGATGTACATGCACATTTAGGTATTATGAAAAATGCTGTATAAACTGTAACAGACTTATCTGGAAGTTTACAAGCTCAAATTGTAGACACCTTCCTAAATTATTAGGACAATATCATTTTGGTCAGATAATATTATTATCCAGTCATGTAGCAAATACTAGGTACATAGTAATAAATAAGACGATTCAGGCCAATCCTTATCAAAGCATTTCCCCCAATTAATTTGTGTGTTTGTGTGTATACACTTGCATACTATACACACATACCATATGTACATACACACATACATGTATCTAGATAAATATATAACTATCCTCAGAATGGATTTAAAAGCATCATCTATCATTTCTCTAAAAGTGAAACTATTTTACCATTTCAAAAATATAGTCCAATTACTGAGTAAAGACTCAGTCAAATATTCTATGGAACTTAACCTCAAAATATAGGGCTATTTAACATCATATAAGAAAAAAATGTTTTAGGTAAAATTACTAACACTACTATTTTACCTCAATAAGAAAACAACTAAAAACTCCTGAGATTTGTCACAGAATAGAAATCATCTACTGCCAAAAATTGTTTTTTTCTAGTCTGTTAATGCTTTGTCAGTCTGTTAAAATGGTGGCCAGAACCTGGCTTTAAAACATCTGCTAGAAACATATTAGGCAGGAGGCATTACTCTAATCATAGATGATATAAATAATAGCTGTGCAACAATCTCCTTCATACCTATTAAGTCAACTGGATTTATCTTCATCTTTAACAAATAAGAAAAGAACAGCTCTATTATATTTTTGGTTGGATCTATTAGAAAGAAAAACAGCATCAACTACATTACACTAATACTTAGAGCTAAAACATGAACTCAGTAATTAATTTTAAATGAGTTCTCTATAATTTAGCTCCTTTTTTTTTTTTTTTTTTTTTTTAGAGGAAGAAAGCCCGGTTTATTCTCTAGCGGCTTCAGCTTCCAGGCAATCCTGCTGTGGTGGTGGTGGCAATGGCAGTGGTGGCTAACCAGGCACTCAAAACTCCAGAGGAGAGCCCTATCTCACCAGAGAAACTGTGCGGGAATAGTCACATTGGGTTTTTCCTCTCTCGATCCTCTTACTACTTGACCTGGAAGCAAAGGTAGCTAGCCCATTCCTTCCTTTGGCCTTTAATTTGCAGACAGATTAAAAGCTTCTGATCACTTTTTTTTTCTGAAATATTCTTCCACTGCACTGACCAATAATTTTGTTCCTTTTAATTTACTTTTTTCTAGTTTCGTTTTATCCTAACTTACACTGTTTTGATTTTTTATTACTTGTAGTACTTTCTAAATAAATGACTAAAAGTCGGAAAAATATAATTCTGAAATAAATAATTATTAAGTATATAAACTATGCACATAATACAGAGGAACAAGGGTATTTTATGACTTTAAAGTTGTCATTTTTACCATTATCTGGTCACAGCTCAGAAGATTTCTAAAAAGATCCAAATAGTCTTTGTATGTGGGTACTTTCCATTTGCCAGTTCTAACTTCCCCTGATGCACGATGGTCTTCCAATTCAGACTCAGCACCCTGGACAGGAAGACATCACACCAATATTTACTAATGAAGTCACAAAGTAAGCATTGCTGCCAGAACTTTCTGATTTTCATAATTTTCTAAGCTAAATCAGCTACCAGTAGGAGACTATAGTATGATTGAAGAAGATAATACATTATGAAAGCATAATAAAAAAGCAAGCTGAAAACAGGATTCTTTTCACTGGGACTAAAAGAGTGATGTGCTAATATTTCAAAAACAATATCCATGGGATGTGTTATAAGGCATTTACCTCACTTTCTTATACAGGCCTATCTCTCATCTCATCCTGTAACTTCAAGTTAAGTAAGATGTGTTCCAGAATACACCTAAGTATTTTGTCCTAAAATTTCAAGAGAAAAAAACATTCCCTATTTGTAAAAAGTTGTATATAACAGTAAATACGTTTAAGGATATTTCATAACTTAGGAGTTTATTCGCCTGAAAAAAATATAGAGCTTTTAATCCTAACTTTCCAAATTGTACAGTATGGCTAATAACTAAAAAGGCCACTTTTATATATTACAGACTACAAAGTCCAGAAACATTTCTAACTTTCAGAGACAAAGTTCTAATTTTCAAAACATTAGATTCAGAATTTACCTTTTGAAGGATCACTGCTTTAGAACATATTCTGATTAAACTCTGATGCACTGAAAAAAAGAAAACAAAAACAAAAATGAAGTAAACAATGAAAAATACAACCAAACAACAAAAATGATAGTCATTCTTTTTATTAACATAACTTTACTTCTCAATTTTTTTCTCTAGGTTTGTTAAAATCTTTAATTTAACAAACTTAGAGTTTGTTAAATCTGTACTATTCAGATTCAGAAGCACAAGGAAGAGAAAAATAAAGATTCAAAAAAAGCACAGAAAAAAGAGATTTTGGTCCACCAAAATATATGGAGTTCTCCAAAAGATATCAAAAGATACAAAAGAATTTGGCAACCTGATGTTCTTCATCTATATCATAAAACATGTTAAGTGTTCATTATTCATTATGAAAACAAAAGTGAATTCCAAACTCACCCACAGTATTAATGCAATTCCAGAGAACTGGTCCTTTTTCTGCTAAGGCTAGGAAAACTTTCACTATGGCTTTACAACATACCAACTGCATTTTTGGACTATACTGTGGGAAACTGTCTATCTGCACCACCATGAGATGTTCCAGAACTGAAGTATACACCTCAGGGACCTATTAGAAATGGAGAGCAAACTAAAAGTTAGGGAAGGAAATGAATAAATATGGGAATAACACAAATATTCAAATTAATTACAACCCATTAGACACTATTAGATCAATAAAAAACCTGGTTTGTTATCTACATCTACTAATAAATTTAACATTTATTATTGTGTATACATTTTTAAAAATCAGAGAAAAACTGTCTGAATGATACTTAAAATGAAATTCTATCCCAAGCAGTGATCTTAATTAACCTTTAGAAAGGCAGAAAGAGTAACAAATAATTTTTCCTGCTGTGGGTAACAAAAAGTCAAGTTTCATGACTATAATTCCACTGACACAAAATACTAATTAAAAAATGTCACCCTGATCATAATGGGGCCTATACTGAGTGCATACTGTTCATACAATTCCATCAAGTTATTGAAGAACTGAGATTAAATAAGTTATGCTCAGTTTAAGTAATTATTCCACTTACTGTATCCAGGTAAAGCAAGACACTTGCAATAGACTGGAGGAAGCTTGGCATCTGGTAAATGTGGTCCTCAATAGTGTCCATCTGGGTGAGGAACAGCTGTTTGCAGCGTTGAATGAGCTCTACATACATGAAGTCAACATCTTTTGCATTTATGACCTTGCAAGGCTTTAGGAAAGGTAAATAGAAATCTTTATCAATCTTATCAATATCAAAATAATGATATTTAAGGTGTCTTATTACACCATGATTATAAACTAAATATTAAAAAGCTTTTTAATGGAGAATAGAGATATAAAATACAGTATATCTTACAAAAATGTTTTAAATAATCTGTAAATACATTCTAAATAAGTTTTCATACACAAAGCATCTAGATTTTCAACTATATTCTAGACCAGTGATGGCGAACCTTTTGAGCTCGGCGTGTCAGCATTTTGAAAAACCCTAACTTAACTCTGGAGCCGTGTCACATATAGAAATTTCTTGATATTTGCAACCATAGTAAAACAAAGATTTATATTTTTGATATTTATTTTATATATTTAAATGCCATTTAACAAAGAAAAATCAATCAAAAAAATGAGTTCGCGTGTCACCTCTGACACGCGTGTCATAGGTTCGCCAACACTGTTCTAGACACTGTTTCGATAGTAGGTATCAAAGACAAAAAAGATGCAGTCCCAGTCCCCATGAGGCTAGTCACCCAGAAGAGACTGACAACTACATTCAAATTTGGAATACACAACTACTCCACACCAAACACTGTAAGCCATCTTTATAACTCACAGATCTGATAATGCTACTACCCAGCTTCAGATTTTCCAAAGGCTTCTTTAGCCTTCAGATCTAGCCCAGCCTCCTTTAGGATCTGACTAGTTTCTCCTTTAGAGCCCTCTCTCCTGCCTTCCTCGTCTATCATGCTCTAGTTACACTGTGAACACATCTAACTACTTTGAACAAGTTGAAGTTGGTTAGACCACAGTGTATGAAGTTCAGTTCAAAATTCCATGCTCTCATTTACCGCTGAGGCGTCTTATATATTGTTTCTTCTGCCCTAAGTATTTTAAAGGAGCTAACAGAGACAAATGGAAGCAAATGAGGAAGTATCAGGATGAAATGAATAGTGATAGTTGGAATACACAACTACCGAAACTAGCCGAAACTGGTTTGGCTCAGTGGATAGAGCATCGGCCTGCGGACTGAAAGGTCCCAGGTTCGATTCCAGTCAAGGGCATGTACCTGAGTTCTGGGCACATCCCCGGTGGGGGATGTGCAGGAGGCGGCTGATCGATGTTTCTCTCTCATCGATATTTCTGACTCTCTCTTTCTCTCCCTTCCTCTCTGTAAAAAATCAATAAAATATATTTTTAAAAAAAGAAAAAAAAAGAAAAAGGACCTCTCATTCTCTGAAATAAGGGAGTAGATACTGAAGATAATCTGTAGAAAGAGAGGTAGCAAGTGATTTTTTCCATAAAAGAGAAGTCACAGAGATCCATTAAGAGGGAAATAACTATGGCTATTCTCATTATTCTTATATATAGCTCCTTCTGTCATTAGAATTTCTATTTTTAAAATGTTGAGTCCCATCAACTACAATTTTACTTCATAAATAAGAGGCAGCATAGCACAGTGGAAATACATGCTGTTTCTAGTCTTCACACCTAAATTTATGTCTTGGTTTTGTCAATTATTAACTGTATGTCCTTTAGTAAGTTACCCAATTTCTCTAGGGCTGTTTCTCATCTGTAAAGTGAAATAATACTCCGAAAAGCTTGGAGGGGAGTTATGAGGATTTGAGATAACACATACAGAATCTTCGTACATAGTAGGCACTGAAAAAACAAGTTAATAGTGCCCAGCCTGCATGGCTCCGTGGTTGAGCATTGACCTATGGACCAGAGAGTCATGGTTTGATTCCCGGTGAGGGCACATGCCCAGGTTGTGGGCTCAATCCCTAGTGTCAGGTGTGCAGGAGGTGTGATTCTCTCAATTCATTGATGTTTCTCTTTCTCTCTCTCCCTTTCTCTCTAAAATCAATAAAAAAAAATTTTTTAAAGTTAACAGTAAAGCAAACAACAAAATTATCTCAAGGATGACATACTTTAAAATGCAATAAATTATATTTCTTTAAATACTCCCAATAAAACTAAAATGTTAAGAGAAAATTAATGATCCATACTCCTGCAAAAAGTCCATATCCACGAATCGCAATGGATAAATCCTTGCTGTTTGAATCCATGTTCCTGATGATTCCATAGAATTGCTCCATAAAGTACTGCAGCTTACTTTTATGCATTTCTGCATCTTTTGCCACCAGAAAAGAAACCTGCAATTGCATAATATTTACTTTTTAAAAATATAAAATGGCAAAACAAAGTAATCTATTCAAATGAGAAAGGCTAGAATTGGTTAAGTAGAAATCATTAGTGTGTTTTATGGTTCCATACAGTCACTTTTACTCATAAAGAATCACTGATTCAATTTGCTTAATCTCCATCAAGTTCAGAAAAGACACTTCCTTAAACAAGGCTTTATTATATGTGATGTATTTTTCCTGAGAATGGAACTGAAAGAGACCAAAGAAATGCTGGAAGACCTATATACAAAAGAAAAAAAGGTTTTGAATTAAGGCTTTCTGATGAAGCAGAAATCATGTTTAGAGCTCATCTGTGGCACACAGGACAATCGACACAGACTTGTGCACTCCCAATGGCCAGCAAGTTCAGAAATCAGCAACTGACTGGGAGCCGCATTAGCAACTCAAAATGAAGTTCAGAACTAATAATCAGAAAGACAAGGCATCTCATTTTTCCAAAAAAATAAGCCCTAGCCGGTTTGGCTGCGTGGATAGAGCGTTGGTCTGCAGCCCGAAGGGTCCCGGTTCGATTCCAGTCAAGGGCACATACCTCAGTTGCAGGCTCCTCCTCAGCCTGGGGCCCTGTTTAGGGCTTGTACAGGAGGCAACCAATCAATGTGTTTCTATCACATCAATATTTCTCTCTGTCTTTCCTTCTCTCTTCCACTCTCTCTAAAAACCAATGGAAAAGTATCTTCATGCCCGCTGGCGTGGCTCATTGTTTGAGCACTGACCTATGAACCAGGAGGTCATGGGTTCAATTCCCAGTCAGGTCACATGCCCAGGTTACAGGCTCGATCCCCAGTGTGGGGTGTACAGGAGGCAGCCGATTACTAGTAATGATTCTCATCATTGATGTTTCTACATCTCTCTCCCTCTCCCTTCCTCTCCTGAAATCAATAAAAAATATGTATTTTTTGCCTTAGCCGGTTTGGTTCAGTGGATAGAGCATCAGCCTGTGGACCAGAGTCCCAGGTTTGATTCCAGTCAAGGGCACGTACCTTGGCTGCAAGCTCCTGCCCAGCCTAGCCCTGGTCAGGGCTTGTGCAGGAGGCAACCAATCGATGTGTTTCCCTCACATCAATGTTTCTGTCTTTCCCTCTCTTCCACTCTCCCTAAAACTCAATGGAAAAATATCCTCGAGTGATGATTAACAACAACAACAAATATATATATATTACACAGTTTTTAAACAAACTAAGGCTTAAATAAGTTAGGCGAGGCAAAAGAAAAACGTACTTTGAGAAGCAAGTACATCACTATCTACCAAACTGACAACAGCCTAAATGCAAGGCCATAAGTGTTCGAAAAAGCATTCTAATTTCAGCACAGACTTCCAAGACAAGAATGAAAAGACTCTAGACAACTATCAAAGGCAGAAAAAGGATATCCACCCTTCATTTCCATGCCCCAATCTCACACAAAGTCCCACAGGTCTTAGCATATGTCCTTCCAGGCACTTTACTCCCTACTTATTTTAGAAGAAAGGTATAGCACACATACTGCTTCTTAATTTCTTTTTCCATAAACATATCATGAATATGTTCCTCAAAAAGTAAACAAATACCACCTTTTGTTTTTCAAATATATTTTTATTGATTTCGGAGAGGAAGGGAGAGGGAGAGAGAGATAGAAACATCAATGATGAGAGATTCACCGATCGGATGCCTCCTGCACGCCCCCTAGTGGGGATCAAGCCCACAACCCTTGACCGGAATCCGCAGGATGACACTCTACCCACTGAGCCAAACCAGCTAGGGCCAAATACCATCTTACTTAAAAACTGAATAAAGTATCACATGATCTCACTCATATGTGGAATCTAATGAACAAAATAAACTGATGAACAAAATAGATCGAGACATAGAAACATAAAACAGAATGCGGAATCTCAGAAGGAAGGCGAGGGTGGGTGGGAAGAGATCAACCAAAGAACTTGTATGAATATATGCATAACCCATGGACACAGACAATGGGGCAGTAAAGGCCTGGGGCAGAAGGTGGGCTAGAAGAGGTCAATGGAAGGGAAAAAGGGACACATGTAATATTTCCAACAACGAAGATTTAATTTAAAAAAATAAAAGGTAAAAGCATGATGTGCCAATAAAAAACCCTTTTTCATTTTATGAATATATTATGTTTATGAATTTTAAATTTTTCTAATTTTTTTGTACTTTCAACAAACATACTTCTTATGCATTTTTATCCAAAAGTTTTATTTATAGTAGCAAAAACTTTGAAATAATTATCAAATAGTAGAGAACAGGTAAAAATATTTTGGCTCATATATGTAATCCTATATAATAGAGATAATATGCAAATGGTCGTCACACCCTCACATTGTCACACCATCACCCCGTAACTGCTCAGACACTCAACACTGGGGAGAGAGGAGCAGGGTCCAGCCAGACACAAATGAGCTCACAAGAAAGGAATGGGGACCAGCCAGGCACAAATGAGCTCTCGAGAGAAGAATGGGGACCAGCCAGGCTGCGGCCCAGGAGAGGGACAAGCCACCCGCCCAGCAGTCTCAGGAGCCAGCGGCTGCACCTGCGCCTGAGGCCCGGGAGAGGGACAAGCTGCATGCCCCGCGGTCCCAGGCACCAGTAGCTGGGGCTGTGTCCCAGGAAAGGGACAAGCCGCCCTCCTCAAAGTCCCAGGTGCCAGCGGCTGCACCTGCACCCCGGGAGAGGGACAAGCTGCACGCCCTGCGGTCCAGGGTGCCAGTGGCTGGGACTGCGGCTTGGGAGAGGGACAAGCCACCCACCGGGTGGTCCCAGGTGCCAATGGCTGCACCTGTGCCTGTGGCCTGGGAGAGGGACAAACTGCCCACCCCGCGGTCCCAGGTGCCAGTGCTTGCTGCTGCGGCTAGCCCGGGTGAAGCCGGCCTGGGTCCTGGGTGCCTGCAGCCAGCCAGAGGGAGGGAAGCCCGGGTCCTGGGTACCTGCGACCAGCCAGAGGGAATCCTGGATCCCGGGTGCGGGGCAAGGCAGAGGCGGTTAGGGGCGATGAAGCAGGCAGGTGAGCGGGTAGGAGCCAGCAGTCCCAGATTGCGAGAGGCAGTCGGACATCCCCTGAGGGGTCCCAGATTAGAGAGAGTGCAAGCCGGGCTGAGGGACCCCTGCTCCCCCCACCCCCATGCACAAATTTCGTGCCCCAGGCCTCTAGTCTATAATAATAAAAGTGTAATATGCTAATTAGACCGAACATCCTTCCGGACAAAGCCTGGGCTGCAGCTGCGGGATGGAGGCAGCCACGAGGGAGGGATCCAGGCAGCTGGCCTGCAGCTGCGAGGGACAGATCCAGGCAGCCGGCCCGTGGCTGCGACGGATGGACCCAGGCAGCCGCTGTGGCTGTGAAGGCCTACTCTTGCACCAATTTCATGCATCGGGCCTCTAGTGATATATAACAACTATGTTGCCATTAAAAATTAATCAACCAGAGTGGCTCAGTTGGTTGAGCGTCATCCTTTGCACCAAAAGGTTGCCTGTTCAATACCTGGTCAGGGCACACACTGGGTTCCATGTTCAAGCACTTACGGAAGGCAACCAATAGATGTTTCTCACATCGATGTTTCCCTCCCCTTCTCTCTCTCTCTCTCTCTCTCTCTCTCTCTCTCTTTCTCTCTCTCTCTCTTTCTCTCTCTCTCTCTTCCTCAATCTAAGCACATCCTCAGGTGAGAACTAAAAAACAAAAATTAATCATGTAGACCTTAAAGTGCTATCAGGAAAACCTATTCAACAGAATGGAAAATCATAAGGCTATAAAAATTACAAATAATATTCCTTTATGTCTCTTCCTCCCTCCTCATTCCTTCCTTGTAGGGATGAAGAGAGCAAAAGGGGGATAAGAGGGAGAGAGGGACAGAGAAAGGGAGGGAAAGGTCTAAAAGTATCACCACAAAAATGGTGTTTTTTTTCCCCTTGGTGGTAAAATTTCAGAAGATTTTAACAGTCTCCTTTGTACTCTTCTATATATTTTTAATTATATGCAACTAACCTGAAAATGTTTTTCATAAAAACTGTGTAAAAAGGTATTGGATTTAAAAAAATTCTTCAGGAGTAATGTTTAAAATTTTTAAATGCAGGACATATAGTAGTCAAGACAATATTAGAAAAGAAAAAATTAAGTTGGAGGATATCCACTACTTTATTTCAAGACTTAATATAAAGGCAGAGTAATCAAGACAGTGAGGTAGTGATTTAAAAATAGACAAAAAGATGAATGGAACAAAATAGAGAGTACACAAATAAACCCACACATATTTGCTCTACTGATTTTTAACAAAGGTACCAAGGAAAGTCAATGAGAAAAAAAGAGACTTTTCAGCAAGTAGTGCTCAAACCAAAAAAGGGAGGGGGGAAAATAACTCCAACCCTTACTTAACACTATACACAAAAGAAATTCAAAATAGATTACAGACCTAAACGTAAACGCTAAAAACTATAAGCTGCAAAGGATCTTGAAGAAAAATAAAAGAAAATCTCTGCACCCATGGAATAAACAAATATTTTCTACATAGGATATAGAAAGGAGGAACTAGTTGGAAAATTGGTAAAATGTACTTTGTCGCACTTTTAAAACTTCTGCTCATTGAAAGATTCTGTTAGGCAAATGAAAAGGCAAGCATCACGGCAGTGTATGGCTGCCTCTTTGTATCTTTCCTTAAATCTACAACTAGTCAAACACCTATAATCCAACAAACATTCCTCTGCTCAACACATTAGGATACCTAAGAGATCAGTACATTAGTACATTAGAAGGTGGGCATATTATAAGACGTATGGGAGGCAGGCTGGGGGGGGGGGGGGGGTAGAACAGAGACAGTGCCTATACCTGCTCTTCCCTGGCCACCATGGTTAAGCCTGTGGCCGCAGTGAACAGAATAGCAGTGGAGGAGACAGGGTGTGACCTCCACAACACAGACTATGATAGAGGAAAGGCAGCAGCAGTGTCAGCACCAAGAATCCGGCTCCCTCCCCCAAGCTCAGAGGTGCTCTCACCACCAGAAAGACTGGTAGCAGCAGCAGACACATCTCCAGCCTCCCACACACAGTGCAGCAGTGCCAGCTGCCACAAGGAGCCAGGTAGCAGCATGATTAGCTAATGAACGGGGTCTCCTCTCATCTGTCACCTCCCCCCAATGGTGGTGCCCTGAGACACAGGCAACCTGAATACGGCGAGGGCACCCACACCAGTCACCCAGGCAGCGACTCCCACAACCATAGCAATGTCCCCACCTACTGAGACCTGAGAGGCACAAGCAGCTCATGTTAGAGAAAACAAAAACTTGCACTATTGCACCCTCTACTGAAAAACTAAAGAAAGACCTTTAAAGAAAGACGTTGAATTGTTAAAATCAAAACAGTACCTAATTAAGTGTTCACTATTCTAATGCAATGGCAGAAGAAACCATCAAGTACCATGAACAACCAAGATAACAAGTTATCACAGAAAAAATGAAATTCTCTAGAAACCCAACTCAAAGTCATAGTGAACTAAATAAGAGAATTCAAAATAGCAATCTTAAAGAGACTCAATGACATACAAGAACACTCAGAAAGGCAGTTTGATGAGCTCAAGAATAAAATAAATGAACAAAAGTCATACTGTACAAAGAGATTTAAACTAGAAAAAAGAACCAAACAAATTCTGGAAGTAAAGAACTAAAATGAAATGAAGAATGTATTACAAAGCACTGGAAATAGAGAAGACCATATGAAAGAAAGAATTAGAGAGCTTGAAGATAGAAATTGTTCAGATGGAAGAGAATAACTAAGATATCTTTAAAATGAAAGAACTCTACGAGAACTGTCTGATTCCATTAAGAAGAGCAACATAAGGATGCTGGGTATCCCAGAAGGAAAAGAGATGAAGAATGAAACAGAGAGCCCATTCAAATAAATTATCGATGAGACCTTCCCAAGCCTAGGGAAGAAACCGAACACACAAGCATAAGAAGCTAGCAGAACACCTAATTGTCTCAATGCAAAAAGAATTTCTCTCCAAGATACATAGTATTAAAACTGTCAAAGGTTCATAATAGAGAAAGAATTTTCAAGGCAGTGGGGAGGAGGGGGAAGTAACCTACAAAGGGAAAACCAACAGATTATCATCAGATTTTTCAGCAGAAACTCTACAGGAGAGAGCAGAACGATATATTCAAAATATCAAAAGATAGTAATGGCCAGACAATACTACGCCATATAACAAAGTTATCCATTAGATATGAAGGAGAAATAAAGGCTTTCAAACAAAAACTGAGGGAACTGACCACCAAAAGACCTGCACTACAAGAAATGTTGAAAGGGGCTCTTCTACCTGAAACAAAGAGACAAAAGTACATAAAACTGAGTAAAGTGAAACACACAGACAGAATAAGAAAAAATACAACTACATTTCAGAAGAGGGTACTAAACCTATAATTATAATATAAAGTTTAAAGGGGGAAAAAGCAGTGAAAACAACTATAGCTACTTCAATTTCTTCACAAACACACAATATAAAAAAAGATAATTTGTGCTAATCCAAATATAAATAGGATGAGGTAACTGGTGGAACCGGTATAGGCAAAGGAAGATAACATGCTATCAGAAGAAACAGGACTATGTTTTCAAACTGATATATACACTTTTTTTCACTTTGAAAGAAATATATTTATCTCACCTTTTCCTGAACAAGTAAATGGCTTTGGTCATTGGTACAAAGATTCTAAAAACTGGCTTTCAGCCCAATGAACGTTACCATGACAAGCTTGAGCTCTGACTCAATCCCTGTGAAGTCTGCTCCGATGGCCTAGGCTGGACATCTAAGCCTGGAAGATGCCTCTGGCAGCTCCACGCTTTCCTCCCCTCCCCTCCTCAAATTCGTATTTTAAACCATCCTTATGGTAACCACAAAACAGAAATGCAGAGCTCAGACATGAAACACTAAAAAGAAGGAAGTGAAGAAAAACATTATAGAAAACCACCAAACTAAAACAACACACAAAAACACAAGGTAAAAGAAACAATGGAGCAACCAGAAAACAAAATATAAAATGGTAATAGTAAGCCCTCATATATTAATAAACAACCTAAATGGAAATGGAAATCAAAAGACCAAAAGCAGCTGGATGAATTTTTAAAACAAGACCCAACTATATGCTGCCTTCAAGAGACTCATCTCAGCTCCAAAGACACAGACTCAAAATGAAGGGGTAGAAGCTGATATTCCAAGCAAATTGCATCCAGAGAAATGTGGGGTAGCCATACTTATATCACACAAAATAGATTTCAAGAAAAAAATAGTAAAAATTAAAAAAAAAACATTTAAAAATGATAAAGGAGATAAAAATCCATCAAAACGCACATCATTTATTAATATACTAGACGCCCAGTGCACAAATTCATGCATGGGTGAGGTCCAATTGGAGCCAGGCCTGTCGGGAGGAGTAGATGGTGGGTGATTGGCTGGAGGGCCCTGCCAATTAGGGTTGGGGGGCCAACTGGGGGCGGGGGAGCCGTGGGGAAGGGCTGTGGGTGGTGGGCCATCTGGCCCCGCCCCCGAATGGGGTGTGGAGGGGCCAATTGAGGGTCAGTGGCTGGGGCAGGGGCTGTGGGAGGTTGGCCAGCCAGCCCCTCCCCTGATTGGTGGGGGGGGAGCCAATTGGGGGTGGAGCTGGCTGGGGGAAGGGGCCGAGGGCCAATTGGGGTGGTGGGGGCTGATCAGGGGTGGAGCCGGCCATGGGGAGGGGCTGTAGGCCGTGGGCTGACCGGCCCAACCCCCAAATGGGGTGCAGAGGGCCAATCGGGTGCCAGTGGCCTGGGGGAGGGGCCATGGGTGGTTGGCCACCAGCCCTGCCCCTGATTGGAGAGGGGAGCCAATCAAGGGCAAAGCTGGCTGGGGGGAGAGGCTGCAGGTTGGCCTGCCGGCCCCGCCACCTATTGGGGTGAGGGGGGCAATCAGGGGCAGGCCCAGCCGGGGGGGAGGGGCTGCAGACCGATTGGGATGGTGGGGGCCCATCAAGGGCAGGGCTGGCCAGGGGGAGGGGCCTAAGCTGTAATCCAACATCCTTAGCACTGTTGGGGAGGCAGGAGAGGCTCCCACCACCACCGCTGCATTTGCCAGCCATCAGCCCCGCTTGTGGCTGAGAGCGCTCCCCCTGTGGGAGTGCACTGATCACTAGGGGGCAGCTCCTGCATTGAGCGTCTGCCCCCTGGTGGTCGTGCACATCATAGTGACCGGTCATTCCACCATTCAGTCGATTTGCATATTATCCTTTTATTATATAAGATATGCATAGCCATGGACACAGACAATAGTGCGGTGAAGGCCTGGGGTGGGGCAAAGGGGAAAAAGTGGAAGACATGTGTAATACCCTGAACAATAAAATTTTTTTAAAAAGGGCTAAAATTAAAAAGACCTACAATACCAGCTGTTTATAAGGATGTAGGGTGACTAAAACTATCATGCATTGCTGGTGAGAATGTAAAATGGTACAACCAGCTTGGAGAAGAGAAGAGTTCAGCAGTTTCTTATAAAGTTTACTAGGGACCCGGTGCACGAAATTCGTGCACTGGGTGTGTGTGTGTGGGGGGGGGAGTGTCCCTCAGCCCAGCCTGCCCCCTCTCACATACTGGGAGCCCTCAGGCGTTGACCCTCATCACCCTCCGATCACCTGATCGGCCCCTTGCCCAGGCCTGACGCCTCCACCAGAGGTGTCAGGCTTGGACAGGGGACCCCCATCTCCCCCCGATCACTGGCTCCGGCCCCCGCCCAGGCCTGAGGCCTCTGGCCCAGGAATCATGCCTGGGCAGGGGACCCCCATCTCCCTCTGATCTCTTGCTCCACCCCCCGCCCAAGCCTGACGCCTCTGACCCAGGCTTCAGGCCTGGGCAAGGGGACCATCATATCCCCCCAATCCCCGGCTCCGCTCCCCACCCAGGCCTGATGCCTCGGCCAGAGGAGTTGACCCTCATCACCCTCCGATCACCAATCACCGGATCGGCCCCTTGACCAGGCCTGAGGCCTCCGGCAGAGGTGTCAGGCCTGGGCAGGGGAACCCCAGCTCCCCGCGGTTGCAGGCTCCGCCCCTGCCCAGGCCTAACGCCTCTGGCCTAGGCATCCGGCTCGGGCAGTGGGGACCTGCAGTGGCAGTGGGGGGCGCCGCAATCGTGGGCTTCGCTTTAGGCCCAGGCAAGGGACCCCTAGCTCCTGGGACTGCCAGCTTCGACCGTGCCCAGCTCCCATCGCTGGCTCCACCCCTACTTCCTGCTATCACTGGCCAAGGCGGCAAAGGCGCCTGATTCTCCGATCATGGCTGGGGGGCAGGGCAAAGGCGGCCCCAGGGCCGCCTTTGCCCTGCCCCCCAGCTCTTAGCTCCCCCCTGGGTTTCCGATCACTGTCAGTGGCAGGGGGCTTCTTCCTGCTTTCCCTTTCGCCTCCCTGCATTGTGCCTACATATGCAAATTAGCCGCCATCTTGTTGGCAGTTAACTGCCAATCTTAGTTGGCAGTTAATTTGCATATAGCCCTGATTAGCCAATGAAAACGGTATCGCCGTACGCCAATTACCATTTTTCTCTTTTATTAGTGTAGATAAGAAAAACCATGTGACACAGCAATTGCATTTCTAGGTTTTTACTCAAGAGAAATGAAAACGTATGTCCACAAAAATACTTGGTCACAAATGTTCCTCGCTATTTCATTTAAAATAGCTCCAAACTGGAAACCATGTAATGTCCATAAACAAACCATGATATAGCCCTACAATGGAAAACTATCTGTGTCAAAGTTCAAATTGGTCTTCATGTGAATTTAACTACCACTTATAACATTGCTCCAAACAAAACTTTTATTGTGACCCTTCACTTTTCCTTCAAAGCCAACCTAAGAAATCTAATTCCGTAACAGCCAGGCTGAACAGCAGGTATTTCCAGACACCTTCAGATGCTCTAAACCAGCCGTCGCCAATCGGTGGTCCGCAGACCACTGGTGGTCCGTGAGGTCTGAAAGGTTGGCGATTGCTGCCCTAAACCACAATCCCAAGCACATTCTCTTTAGCCAACTGAGACATGTTTCCAAACTTGCAGGCTCAACCACATTCTATCTAGATGGAAAACGCCAGCCCAGCTGGTGTGGCTCAGTGGCTGAACATCAAACCAACCAGGAGGTTGCTGGTTCAACTCCCGGTCAGGACACATGCCTGGGTTGTGGGTTCAATCCCTGGTAGGGGGTGTTCAGAAGACAGCTGATAAATGTTTCCCCCTTGTGGATGTTTCTATCTCTCCCTCTCTCTGAAATCAATAGGCGGGAAACACCCAAGAGCAAATGGGCTCTCCCTGTTCTTGAAGTAACACAAACACAAGCACCCTATTTAACAGCTCAACTCTAGGGAGATGTGCTTCCTCAACCCCACCTGGATCTCTCTGGTTCAAAGAAGGCCAGACATCCTAGCCATTCTTTCCTTCTCCTCATCATTACCACTTCTGAAGACTCTTGACTCTAAGGCCCTGATCACATCTGGTATCTTCCTAGCTTTCTTTCAATCCTGCTGCTAACCAGATGACTGAATAATAACCAAGCTTTTTTCCTTTAAATACTACAGAAGCTAATGAATCAACTTGTACTTATTATTCAAATGTGTTATGCACAAGATTGGAGTTTACTTTTTTTGCATGGAAAAAATAGTTTTAAATGTTAGTTAAATTTTAGTACCTGTTTCAGAAAAGAGTCCAGAGCTGAATGTGCAGCTTTTTTCAATTCTATGTTTGTGTGGCTGCACCATTTTGACATTACTTCAAATAAAGAAACGTAGTTGTCCAGAAGGCAGGTGCTAAATTGAGATGCGTGCAGGGTAAATAAGCATAAGCCAGCTGCAAATGCAAATATCATGGTATTTAAAATAGGACCACAAAATGCACAACAAAGAACCAAGAAGGCTTCAATACAAGTCAAAATTAAAACTATTCACAAAGGCCCGGTATCACTGCACTATAATGCCCCAAGGTCCTGACCAGAGTTCAAATGCCGCTATCCTCCACTTGAATAAACAGGTCCATGATTTCGCCAATTACCCCCAAAGCCAGGGGTCCTCAAACTACGGCCCGTGGGCCACATGCAAGTACAAATATTGTATTTGTTCCCGTTTTGTTTTTTTACTTCAAAATAAGATATGTGCAGCGTGCATAGGAATTTGTTCATAGTTTTTTTTTAAACTATAGTCCGGCTCTTCAACGGTCTGAGGGACAGTGAACTGGCCCCCTGTTTAAAAAGTTTGAGGACCCCTGCCCAAAGCTCAGAAGTAGGAGCAAACCATCTGTATCCCCTAAATTATGCTCTAAAGTAATTTTTTCTAAATCATGTAATCTAGGTGTGACCACCTCAACCAAAATGTGTGCTAAACACAAAGTCCCCCAAAACCTCGCCTCCTTCTCCTCTCCTAACCTACTTTACCTTCTCCTTCTCTGCCCTCCCCTCTTCTCTCCTCTCCTTTTTTTCCCTTAGACCAGTGGTTCTCAACCTTCTGGCCCTTTAAATACAGTTCCCCAACCATAAAATTATTTTCGTTGCTACTTCATAACTGTAATGTTGCTACCGTTATGAATCGTAATGTAAATATCTGATATGCAGGATGGTCTTAGGCAACCCCTGTGAAAGGGTCGTTTGACCGCCAAAGGGGTCGCGACCCACAGGTTGAAAAACCACTGCCTTAGACCAACTGCTTATGGCATGTCAGCCTCAGGCTCAGGGCATCCAGGCATCAGCCCTAGAGCCACATTTACTTTCATTTGTAGTTTAAGTAAAAGTTTACTAAAGACATTAATTTAATAACAAATTATTCTACTTCATTAAATATAGAATCTTACCTAAGGGCACTGCATATCTCTTCAGATCAATCTATTAAAAAAAAAAAAGTTACCATCAATGTTTGACAATCACAAGTCTCAACTGTAAAAGAATTCAAATAATATTAATTCACCTGAGGATGAATTGCCTTTAATGCAAAATCAAAAATCTCCCTTGAAGTCTGGGGATCTGGGGAAAGAAAAGAAGTTCTGTCATAAATCATAACATTATCATCTGACAAACCTCACAAATGACTTTACAAGTAACAACTTTATTTCAGACACATTATTATTTTGCCAATACTCCCAAGCATTTATTCTACACATAGTAAAAGCCAACTAATTATGGGAATTACAATAATGAAAATATGATCTTTGACCTTAGTAAACATATTATCTAAAAGGGGAGATAAAACAGGCAACCAATTATACTCTGAGGCTCTAATCCTGGCCTGATTGACATCTCAGTTACTTGTATAACTATCTCCCAAGAGTAGTCACTGCAGCTGTGCAGAAATCATGCTTTATTCATCACTGAGTGCTCCTGTAACAGTGAACTGAAAACAGCAAAGGCTCAAGAATGGTGGGCCTTGACGGGTTTGGCTCAGTGGATAGAGCATCAGCCTGCGGACTCAGGGGTCCCAGGTTTGATTCCGGTCAAGGGCATGTACCTTGGTTGCGGGCACATCCCCAATGGGGAGTGTGCAGGAGGCAGCTGATCGATGTTTCTGTCTATCCCGCTCCCTTCCTCTCTGTGAAAAATCAATAAAATATAATTTAAAAAAAAAAAAAAAAAAGAATGGTGGGCTCTGATTGCCAGGATTGATATATTTGAAAACACAGCCCAGACATGATAGAGGGTGAAGGGGTCAGAGAGAAACACTGGCATGTTTGGAGGATAACGCCATGAAAGACATACAAAAAAAGCTACTTTGGCATACAAAACAAGGAAAGATTTCTTCCGGCAGTGAGTATTCAAGACAGGCTTTATAGGCAAGGTAGCACCTGAGTTGGACCTAAAAGAACGGGTACACTAGTTGGGGAAAAGGTCATTCAATAGAAAGTGACAGTGTACACAGAAGTGTGCAGACACAGGGCACCAGCACTTGTGGTCTAGAATGAGTGAGCTTTGTGAACACAGTGGAGCCCAGCGATTCACGGGCCTGAGTGCTCAGCAGTGGGAATGAACGCCTCCTCAGCCTCCATGCCTTCTCCCAGGCTTTGCTTCCCCTGTCCACTCTCCTGCGCCCATCTCTCCTTTCCCATGGACTGCTTCCTCTACAAGCACACTCAACTGAAGCGGCCCTTGTTGAGCTGGACCCACGCTGCCACTCTGGTTTCTTTGCATTCAGACCCCTCCCAGAGTAAGGCAGTACCACACTCCCTCGTCCAGATTCTCCTTATATCCTTGCCTTAGAGTCACTGCTCTTGCTCTCTAGCTAATCTTGCTCACACTCATAGCTTTACATATTATCTCTATATTGAAGACTTCCTAATTTGTACCTTGAAGTCTAATTTGTCTTGCAAGATCCGGTTTTACACATGCAACTGCACAGTAAACATCTAAGCTTGGATGTTCCATAGGTTCTAGGTTTCTGCCTGAAATCTTGTCCTTTCCCATCCCACCCAGCTTAAAAAACAAATTCAGGCAGTCCCTCTTAAAAGGCAGGCAAACTAATTTACATGGTCCTGCTCCCTTTGAGCTCCAGCGCTTGGCAGGGGCACTGGGGAAGCCAAGGACATCCGAGGAAGAACTGGACTGTCTGGCATCGGGGCAGGAACTCGGGGGCAGCTTTCTCCCAGACAGAGGTGCTCACAGGGGTCATTGTTCCTATGCTGAGACCTCCCCCACCAAAGAGTGGACTGGCAGCCATAGCTGAGTTTCCATCAGCCTGGCCCACACTGTTTTCTCTGCCCTGGTGATTCCCTGAGACTCCACCCCAGTCAACTTGCAGCCCTGCCCAAGCAGTTTGCAGATGCTTTTCCATGTGAATAGCCTGTCCTGACTCAGGGCTCAGACTTTCCTAAAATCTCTTGAACAAGCAGCATCTAGCATCAGCATGCCCCATACCTATCAGTAAGAGGCCCAAGGCCCAGCACTAGCACCAGCCTGCCTTGCCTCACAGCTTGGCCTCACCTGGGCACCTCCAAGCCCAATACAAGTATCAGCCATCTGCAGATCGCTTGGTAGCTGCCAGCTGGTCCCAGGCAGTGGCTGACTTTGCACCTCTCTGGAAGCCCTGAAGCCAGTGCACCCGCTGGACAGCTTCAGACCATAACAGATTACAACTCTACACATCCACAAGCACCACACTCAAGGGGCAGACTCAGTGAACACCAAAGCCCCCCTAAAGCAAGTCCTGCCCCATAGAGGTGCACAGCAGCTCTTTCACTGTAGTCACAGCTGTTCCTCACAGCCAATTGGCCTGGACGTCAACTCCTCCAGTGAGGCCAACAGCAATCAAAGCTCAACTACAAGACTGTGCACACAGCCCACACAGGGGCACAGAGTGCCCAGCTCAAGGGTCTGGGGAGGCTGAGCCACTGGGCCTAACAGGACACCTATTAGACAAGGCCAGGAGACACAGCAGCTCTCCCTAATACAGAGAAACAAACATAGGGAAGCAGCCAAAAGGAGGAGACAAACAAACATGTCACAGATGAAAAAACAGAAGAAATCTCCAGAAAGAGAAATAAATGAAATGGAAGCAAGCAAATTACTGGATACAGAGTTTAAAACAATGTTTATAAGGTTGCTCAATAATCTTTTTTTTTCCCACTTTTTTTTTAAATTTTATTTTATTGTTGCTCAAGATACTTAATGAGAGCTTCTAGGGACTCAAAAAGATCCTCAAGGGACTTAGGAGACATTCAAGGATCTCAGTGAGAAATTCAAAGACATGAAAAAGGACCAGTCAAAAATTAAGCATACACTAACTGAAATAAAGAATAATTTACAGAAATTCAACCATAGAGTAGAGGATTCTGAGAATCATATCAACAATTTGCAATATGAGGAAGCAAAAAACACCTAATCAGAAGAGCAAAAAAGAATCCAAAAATTTGAAGATAGTGTAAGTGTATGCTAGAACAACCTCAGGCATACCAACATTCACATTATAGGGGTGCCGGAAGGCCAAGAAAGAAAGGTACTGAAAAATTTGAAGAAATTATGAGAGAAAATTTTCCTGCCTGGCGAAAGAAATGGACTTACAAGTCCAGGAAGCACAGAAAGTCCCAAATAAGAGGAACCCAAAGAGGCCCACACCAAGACACATCATAATTAAAATGCCAAGGATTAAGGACAAAGAGAGAATCTGAAAAGCAGCAAGAGAAAAGCAGTTAGTTACCTACAAGGGAACACCCATATGACTGTTATGTGCCCTGGCCGGAAATTGAACTGTGACTTCCAGGTTCTTAGGCCAATGTTCAACCAGTGAGCCATGCTGGCTGGGCTCAAAATACTTTTTATAAGGATGTGCAACGAACTCGGTGAGAACTTTAACAGATAAAAAAGGGGATAGAAAACATAAGGTAAGTTAAAAATGAAGAATCTAATAAGTGAAATGAAGAATACATTAGATGAAATTGATAGATTAGATCAGGGGTCCTCAAACTTTTTAAACAGGGGGCCAGTTAACTGTCCCTCAGACCGTTGGAGGGCGGGACTATTAGTTTAAAAAAAAACTATGAACAAATTCCTATGCACACTGCACATATTTTGAAGTATAAAAACAAAACGGGAACAAATGCAGTATTTGTATTTGCATGTGGCCCGCGGGCCGTAGTTTGAGAACCCCTGGATTAGATGGTATAGAGCAGTGATGACGAACCTTTTGAGCTCGGTGTGTCAGCATTTTGAAAAACCCTAACTTAGCTCTGGTGCCGTGTCACATATAGAAATTTTTGATATTTGAAACCATAGTAAAACAAAGATTTATATTTTTGATCTTTATTTTATATATTTAAATGCCATTTAACAAAGAAAAATCAACCAAAAAAATGAGTTCGCGCGTCACCACTGACACGCGTGTCATAGGTTCGCCATCACTGGTATAGAGTATGGAATGAGAGATTTGGAAACAAGGTAACAGAAAATGCCCAATCAGAACAGCAAAAAGGAAAAAGAACCTTAAAAAATAAGGGTAGTTTAAGTGACCTCTGGGAAAACATCAAGCATAACAACATTGGAATCACAGGAGTGCCAGAAGGAGGAGAGAGATAACAAGGAACTGAAAACCTATTTGAAGAAATAATGACAGGCCCTAGCCCATTTGGCTCAGTGGATAGAGCGTCAGCCTGAGGACTGAAGGATCCCAGGTTCGATTCTGGTCAAGGGCACATGCCCGGTTGCAGGCTGGATCCCCAGTAGGATGTGTGCAGGAGGCAGCTGATCAATGATTCTCATCATTGATGTTTCTATCTCTCCCTCTCTGAAATCAATAAAAATATATTAAAAAAAAAAAAAAGAAACAATGACAGAATACTTCCCTAACCTGGTGAAGGAAATAGACATACAAGATAAACCCAAAGAGGTCCACACCAAGACACCTCAAAAGTATAATACCAAAGGTTAAAGAAAAAGAGAGAATCTTAAAAGACAGTTACCCGCAAGGGAACTCCCATAAGACTGTTACTTGATTTCTCAACAGAAACTTTGCAGGACATAAGGAATTGGCACAAAATACTTAAAGTGATGAAAAACAAGGACTTACAACCATATTTGCTGTCATTTACAATCGAAGCACAGATAAAGAACTTCCCATACGGGGCGGTGGGGGCTTGCCTGGGGTGGGGGTGGGGGGTCATCAGGGAAAAAGGACACATATGTAAAACTTTAGACAATAAAAAAAAGAACTTCCCATACAAGAAAAAGGTAAAGGAGTTCATCAGCAGCAAACTAGTAGTACAAGAAATGTTAAAGGGACATCTTTAACAAGGAGAAAAAAAAAGATAAAAAATATGAAGAATAAGATGGTAATAACTACATACCTATCAATAAACCCTTGAATATACATGGATTAAATGCTGCAAGCAAAAGACATAGGGTGGCTGAATGGATAAAATAAACAAGACCCATACATATGCTGGGTCCAAGAGACCCTCTTCAAGATCAAAAGACACACACACTGAAAGTAAAGGAACTGAAATAGATATCACCTGCAAATAGAAACAAAAACAAAAAAAGCTGTGGTAGCAATACTTACATCATCAAAATAGACTTTAAAACAAAGGCTATAACAAGACACAAAGAAAGAACCAACAATTCCACTTCTGGGTATTTATCCAAAGAAACTCAGAACACAATTAAAGGCATATACACTATATACCACTATCTTCACTGCAGCATTACTTACAATAGCCAAGATATGGAAACAACCTAAGTGGCCATCAGTAGACTAATGAATAAAGTAGAGAAGGTACAGACACAATGGAATAGTCATAAAAAAGAATGAAATCTTGCCTTGGCCAATGCAGCTCAGTGGTTAGAGTGTCAGCCTACATACCAGAGGGTCACGGGTTCGATTTCTGGTTAAGGCCACATACCTGGATTCCAGGTTCAAATCCCACCCTCAGCCAGGGTATGTGCAGGAGGCAAACAATCAATGTGTCTCTCTCACATGAATGCTTCTTTCTCTCTCTCTCTCCCCCTATGCCCTCCCTTCTACTCTCTCTAGAAATCAATGAAAAAATATCTATGCCCAACCAGCGAGGCTCATTGGTTGAGGGTCGACCTATGAACCAGAGGTCACAGTTCGATCACTGGTTAGGGCACATGCCCAGGTTTTGGGCTCGATCCCCAGTGGAGGCTGTGCAGGAGGCAGCTGATCAATAATTTTCTCTCATCATTAGTGTTTCTATCTATCACTCCCTCTCCCTTTCTCTCTGAAATCAATAAAAAAATATTTTAAAAATGAAAGCAGGTTCTCCAACAGATATCTGCACACCCATTTTTCAGCAGCATTATTCACAACTAGAGGCCCAGTGCATGAGATTTGTGCACTCGGGGGGGTCCCTCAGCCCAGCCTATGCTCTCTCGCAGTCTGGGAGCCCGTGGGGGATGTCCAACTGCAGCTTAGCGCTGTCAGTCGGACATCCTTAGCATTGCTGTGGAGGCGGGAGAGGCTCCCACCACTGCCGCTGCACTCTCCAGCCGTGAGCCCAGCTTCTGGCTGAGCAGCACTCCCCTTATGGGAGTACACTGACCACCAGGGGGCTGCTCCTGCATTGAGCGTCTGCCCCCTGGTGGGCAGTGTGTGTCATAGCAACTGGTTGTTCCGCTGTTTGTTCTATTTGCATATTAACCTTTTATTATATAGGACTAGAGGCCCGGTGCACAAATTCGTGCATGGGAGGGGCCCCTCAGCCTGGCCGACAATCTGGGCCAGCCAGGGGAGGCACCCCAAGAGGTTGGCCGCTGCAGGAGGTTGGTTGTGGGAGCACACTGACCACCAGGGGGCAGCTCCTGCGTTGAGCGTCTTTCCCCTGGTGGTCAGTGCATGTCATAGCGACTGGCTGACAGGTCGTTCCGGTTGTTCTGGTCGCTTGGTCATAACAGTCATTTAGGCTTTTTTATATATATAGATAGTGAAAGTGTAGTAGCAATCCCAGTGTCCATTGATGTATAAATAGGTTAAAAAATGTAGTACATATACTCATAAAATTGAGTATTAGCATTAAAAAGGAAATTGTGACACATATTACAACATGGATGAATCTTGAAGACATTATGCTAAGTGAAATAAGCCAGCCACAAAAAGTTACATATCATGAGTGCATTTATATAACCTTGAAATAACAAAATTCAAGATGAAGATAGATCAGGTGTGGTTACAGTAGGAAGGGGGAAGAAGGAGAGGTGAATGTGGCTATAAAAGGTTAGCAGGAAGGATCCTTGTGGTGGTGAACTGGTTAGTATCTTGACTGTGGGGGTGATACACAAATCTACACATGATAAAACTGCACAGACCTAAATCCAGATATAAAAGTATATGCACATAAAACTAGTGAAACCTGAATAAGGTCGGTAGATTTTTTTCAAAGTCTATTATGTTGGTTGTGCTACTATACTATATCACTAGCCAAAACTGGGCGAAGAACATACATAATCTCTCTGTGTTATTTTTCACAACTGCACGTGAATCTGAAATTGGTTTAAAAGTTAAAAAAATAAATGGGCAATTTATTTTAGACCTACAATTTTTGAATAAAGAATCAAGTGAAGTCAAGCAATACCTTCTTCCATGGATTTAGTGAAGTTGCACATAAGTGATGACAATCCCTTCAAACATCCTGCTACAACAGGTAGTTTGGGCTCTCTTACTGTTGACGTCATCTAAAAGGAAAGTTTTAAGAAGATACCATTAAAAAAAGAAAAACACAACCAAATCTATGGAAGCAGAATATCATAAAGTTTACATACCTGTGTCTTAAGCTCGCCCAGAAAAGCCCGGAACAGTTTTTCTGAATTATTTATCATCTCACTAGGATGAACTTCCCCTAATACTCCTAAAAGCTCATATATTTTTTCTAAAACTGAAAAAATAATTTTAGGTAAATAAAGATCTAAAATGACATTTAGATAAATAACAAAAATTTACAAATAAGAAAATGAGAGGATGTTTAGTTCAAAGCAAAACATACAAAAATCTAGTTTTATGTACTAGAATATTTCCTGATAAGTTTTATGCAAATCTAATATCATAAACAAATTACATTTAACATGTGTTGTGAGATTTATATTTAAATAAATCATTTTATAAAGATTAAAATTTTTATAAGCAGAAGTCTTTACACGTTGTTTTTGTAGGTTTCCATTTTGGTTTATTTTCAGCAAAAAAGGATTCACCTATAAACCTTTTAAGTACCTTGACATAGACAAACCTAAGTCTTATACTAATAATTTTAATGTTAACTTGTTAAAATATTTTAAAATAACATTTAAATGCATCTCACCTGTATCTGGTATTTTTGTTTTCAATGCAAGTTCTCCATAGAATTTGCTAAATAATTCCCCAACTCTAAATTCATCCATGAGTCTAGAACTTCTCAAAGTCTGAAGTAACTAAAAAAATACAAATAAGCATTGGCTCAAGAGGAAAATAATGAAAAGGCATCAACTACCTAAGTAAGTATGTATACAGCAAAGTTCCAGAATCATATGCCTCCAGGGGACTTACGTTTGGTCTCTCAGACTATTTGATAGGTAGGGGCTAAGGTGGCGATATAAGAACAGAGGGGAGCTACAAAGAGGAATAGGGTATAAACTTAATTTTACTTTCCAAGAAACCAGGAACATGACTAAAACCATTCTCTTGGAGGCACTTAAGGACCAACAAGACCCAAAGGAATTCTAAAATAGAGATGCAAAAAGAGAGATCCATCTAAGAGAGAGATACAAGTGAGAGAGAGTCCCAGTGACTACTGAAATACAATATACAGACCCATTCTCATGGTAAGGTTCTAGGAAAAAACTCAGAGATACAATGAGATATATTCTGGCAATTCTTAGTAATTTTAAGAGAAAGGGTAATGAAAGTAGTGGAGGAGCAGTAAATGTCTTAGTTATTTTCCCCTTCATTCCCCTCAAAACCCCAAATACTTCTTTTGCTGCCCAGAAGAGACTGAGAACAAAATACCAAAGTATTGTTGGGTGATGATTGGGAAACATCCATTTTATCCACACAGAAATGTCATTCGAGTCTATCCTCCAATATCTCTAACCCAAAATTTCAATTTTCAGTTTTTTAAGTTATATGTTTAATATAGAATGCATGTATTTAGAAATATAAAATTACCTTAATAAGAAGTTCAAGGGCTGGAATCTTACATTTAGCAGCTTTATCTTTTGTATAAACACTGGTACAAGTATTCTAGGTTTTAAAAGGAGACATACCAAAAAGTCAGTAAGATCTAAAACTACGTCTCTGAGAATAGTAATACCAGTATGTGCCATAACACAATTTATTAATTAGCTGTTAAAAATAACATCAGAGTATATAAATATAAAGAATTAAAATTACTGAAAACACTGATGCAATATGCAATGGGAGTAATATTAATAACCAAAATAACAAAATCGATGGGGACCCAGCAGGATAAAAAGAAAAAAGTTAAAGTTATTCCTCTTTCTGTATTTCCCACAGCACTTGTTGCCATATATCAAGAAAGAAAGAATGGAAAACAAAAAAGGTAACTAAAGCAATTCGGAGAAGAATGGCTGGCCTCTACAGTGCAGTGCAATGAAAGCAGCAGGAGCTTTGGAAGGAGGCAACCTAGCGCCAAGACTGGGGTGAGTTTCTTAACTTGTACACTAGAGAGATGAAGTATAACAAAGATTTGCTAAATATTAAGGGGCAAACTACACATTAAAGAACTTTGTAAATTATGAAGTTCTCTATAAATGTCACTCCTACCCTTGAGACAATGTTTTTAAATATTAAGATTCCGATCAAGAAAGATTAGAAGTTAAAAGAGAATAAAATCAAAATCTGCTAAAAAAAAAAAAAAAAAAAGACTGATAAATCATTAAAAACATTTTCTATATTAGAGCTACTTATAATTTACTAGAGGCCCAATGCATGGGATTGAAGCACTGGGGGGGGGGGGGGGGGGGGGGGGGGAGGAAGGGGGTGTGTGACCAGCGGGGATGGGCCCATTGAGGGAGCTCCACTCATACTGGTCAGCCAAGCAGTGCTCCCACTGTGGGAGTGCACTGACCACCAGGAGGCAGCTCCTGCGTTGAGCGTCTGCCCCCTAGGGGTCAGTGAGTGTCATAGCAACTGGTCGACCTGTCATTCTGCTGGGCTTTTATTATATAGGATAAGATAACTTCCTATAAATTACCATAAACTAGACACATACTTCTTCATCAACACTGAGCATCCAAGAACAAGAAGCAAATCTGGACAAATGAAAACAACTTACTTCAAGATGCGGCACTTGTTGAAAGCATAAGTATGTTTAATAAACAACAACTTAATTTATGATTACTAGTTCCTTAGTAAGTTATGAGGAAACCTTAGGGAAAGCATGTTGAAAGAGAATGGGGGGCATAAAGCAGGCAAATTTTTCAGACTGTTGTCAAAGAGAACATGAACTATAAGAAATATGAATCGCCCTAACCAGTTTGGCTCAGTGGATAGAGTGTCGGCCTGCGGACTGAAAGGTCCCAGGTTCGATTCAGGTCAGGGGCATGTACCTTGGTTGTGGGCACATCCCCACTAGGGGGTGTGCAGGAGGCAGCTGATCGATGTTTCTCTCTCATGGATGTTTCTGACTCTCTATCCCTCTCCCTTCCTCTCTGTAAAAAAATCAATAAAATATATTTTTTAAAAAAATTAAAGAAGAGGCAGTACTTCCTAATACATTTTATGAGACAAACATAACCCTGATACCAAAATCTGGCAAGGATAACACAAAAAAATTAAAATATTTTTAAAAAAAAGAAACTAGATTTTTTTAAAAAAAGAAATATGAATCTTACCCTTGGGAAAAATTCTTTAAAATTGTTTTTAAAAGTGTTCTGAAATCTCCCCACAATTCAAAAATACAACTTATTTTGACTTTTTATAAAAGCATTACTGATCCTATGTAAAAAAAAAAGTTATCAAATAGTTTTTGACAATGGCCTTAGCTTATTAAATCTAAAAAAAAAGAATAGCCCACTTTATTTCTTTTTTTTTTTTAACATATTTTATTGATTTTTTTTTTACAGAGAGGAAGGGAGAGGGATAGAGAGTTAGAAACATCCATGAGAGAGAAACATCGATCAGCTGCCTCCTGCACACCCCCTAGTGGGGATGTGCCCACAACCAAGGTACATGCCCTTGACCGGAATCAAACCTGGGACCCTTGAGTCTGCAGGCTGACGCTCTATCCACTGAGCCAAACTGGCCAGGGCAGTCCACTTTATTTCTAACACAATCAAGCAGAAATAAAAAGACAGAAATTAAATAAAAATTCAAGTTGAACTCACACCATAAATTAAAATGAATATTGGTAAAACTATGTTTTCTCATCCTTACCTTAATATCAAGAGAATAAGGTGTGATCTTCTGGCCAATTTTTTCTAAGAAAATACATAAAAATTTTAGGATTTCTTCTCGACAATCACGAAACTATAAAAAAAAAGAAATACACATTGTAGTAATATGAGTAAGATTAAGAGTCACTTCAACATAAAGGAATATGCAAGAAAAAAAAAGAAAATGTTCAACTTACTTCATCAATGCTAAGTGATTTCCGAACAAACACAAGCAAACCGAAATCTTTGGAAAAGACTAAGGAAGTCTGTAATGCTGGACAAAAAAAAAAAGAGGTAAGAGAGCTACCAAGGAGCACTCCATCAACCCACCCTAAAGGGATTGCATGGTTCTGAATCCACCTTTTTAAGTGATAATATGCTGACCTAAGGCTGATGCATGTAGGCAAGGACAACAAAATTCTAGATCTTCCACCGGGATGGGTGGCTATGTCACACCTGTAAATTTACTAACTTTACAGGGGGGAAGGAAATTAAGGTTGCAAATGGATTTAAGGGTGTTAATCAGCTGACCTTAAAATGGGGAAATAATCCTGGATTACCTGCTGGACCCAATGTAATCACATGAGAGAGCCTTCAGCCGTGGAGGGAGGAAGCGTAGACACAGGAAGACAGAAAAGCAGGAGAGATTCCTGGCATGAGAGTTACTTGACCCCCTATTACTGGCTGTAAAGGTGGAGGGAGGCGGCCAGAGACAGAAGAGGTGTGGGTGGCTTCTAGAAGCAAGGGATGTCAACAAGAAAAACGGGACCTAGGGACTACAATGGCAAGGACCTGAATTCTGCTTAAAAACCTGAATGAGCCGAAACCGGTTTGGCTCAGTGGACAGAGCGTCGGCCTGCGGACTGAAAGGTCCCAGGTTCGATTCCGGTCAAGGGCGTGTACCTGGGTTGCGGGCACATCCCCAGTGGGGGGCGTGCAGGAGGCAGCTGATCAATGATTCTCTCTCATCATTGATGTTTCTATCTCTCTCTCCCTCTCCTCCCTTCCTCTCTGAAATCAATAAAAAATATATTAAGAAAAAAAAACCTGAATGAAAAATAAAACGAATTCTCCCCAAAAGCCTTTAAAAAGTGAAGTGGCTCTGCCTGGTACCTTTGCTTCAGCTTGGCGAGACCCGTGTTGGCTTCTGATTACAGAACTGTAAGATTAACAAACCTGTGTTGCTTTAAGCAGCGATAGAAAACGAATGCACTGCTCTATAATCTCTCAAGTGAAAGGACATGCATTGAATATTCGGAGTAAACTTGGAAGATTTTTTACATAATTCTGATAGTTGTCAAATTTTTCCCCATTAATATATCCTTGACAATATAGATACTATTGTAGCATCTTGTTTAAGGTATTGTTTATTTCTCCACTACATTTATTTTTTTTAAATATATTTTATTGATTTTTTACAGAGAGGAAGGGAGAGAGATAGAGAGTTAGAAACATTGATGAGAGAGAAACATCGATCAGCTGCCTCCTGCACACCCGCTACTGGGGATGTGCCTGTAACCAAGGTACATGCCTTGACCGGAATGGAACTTGGGACCCTTCAGTCCGCAGGCCGACGCTCTATCCACTGAGCCAAACCGGTCAGGGCTATTTCTCCACTACATTTAGCAACGACCTCTTAGGAAGAAAATCTCACCTGTCTTTAATTAAGAAGACACACCAAAGAGAAGTTCTGCTTTTTTTTTTTTTAAGGGATATCATAGACGTTTCCAAGCAGTGATGTATTTTTTAAGTACTTTAAAAAAGCAATTTTACTACAAAAAATACGTTCTCATCCAGGCATTGCTAGAAAGTTAAAACAGCATGACTTTTCAGTTTTACTCCTGTAATGTTCCTCAAAAAGTAGGAACAACAAATGTAAAAGTTTGGAAACTGGTGAGTGTAGGCCAAATTACGGTGAAAGAAAACACCTGACTCTCGTTCTTTCTCCCCACTTTGATAGCAATGGTTGGCAAATTTAGGGCATTTTCACCAACTTTCGTTTTAAAATGCTTCTCTGGTGTTAAAAGCATTTGCCTAATGGCTTTTTATACATAGCTACCGAATGTATGAGGACCCACGGCCAAACATCTGGACTTCAAAACTCCGCGGGAGAGACGCGGGACTGGGAACCTGCAGCCCCGCGGAACCGCGGCATCACCCCCGCCCCGGCACCGGGCGCCCCACGGTACCCACCCAGCACGGCGGGCCCGGCGCTCAGCACGCACTCCTGCCCCAGGCCCCGAATCAGCTGGTGACTGGCCAACGCGGCGCCGCAACGGTCAGCAGCGGACAAGGACTCCTGCAGCTGCAGCAGGGAGCCCTGCACGCCACCTGCAGGGTCTGCCATGACGCCCGGCCTCGACCCGCCAAGAGCGCTCCCCCAGCCCCGCCGGAAATGTAGCGGCGCAGGGAGGCGGGCTCCGGGGCGGGGGCGGAGTTCCCAGGGAGAGGGCGGAGTTCCCGGGGCGGGGCTAGCGGGGCGGGAGGCCTTCCCTGTAGGAATGACCCGCTTAGCAGTGAACTGCTTAGAGTTCTGACAGGCGGAGGAGTGCGTGGCACACGGCACACTCAGCGCGCGTTCACTGAAGCTTAGGGAGAAACAGGAATCCCACGGCGCACCCAAAACTGGGGTCTTTGGCCGGGATCTACAGCTTATCCCCTGATAAAGAGTGAAAATGCATTTGGAGCGTCTTTAGAAATGAAATGCTTAAGGAATAAACAAGTACATTTTACTTGGCCAACGACCCGGCGCAGACCAGCCCCAGCGTGAACAAGGTCTGGGGCGGGAGGGCGGGAAGTCCTGGATTTCCCGCGAAACTGCCGCCCGGCACTGGATCAGACCATCTGAAAGGAGGGGGGGCACCGCGCGAGGCCTGCGCCCGCCTTCTGCGAGGCGCCGCGGAAGGAGCTCCGTCCCCCCTGTCGGTGCGCAGTGGCGCCTCTCGGAGGCGGAGCCACGCTGAAGCGCCGCTGTGATTGGTGAGGCGCCGCGGGAGGCGGGGACGACGGTGACGACTGCGCGGCCGGCGGGAAACCTGGCGCCAGGCTTGTGAGCTGTCCCTCGGAGCGCAGCCCACCGAGCGCGGCCCGGGACCGTCGTGCGTCGGAGCAGCGGGCTCTTCCCGGTAACCCCGCGACGCGGGCAGCGCGCTGCGAGGGGGTCTGTGCGGCGGCGGAGCAGCCAGAAGCGGGCGCGGCGTGACCCCGAGTGTGTCGCGGAGGTCCTCCGCGCGCCATGTCGTCCCCGGCGTCGACCCCCAGCCGCCGCGGCAGCCGCCGCAGGGCCACCCCCGCGCAGACGCGTAAGTCTCCCCCGCGAGTGGGGTCGGCCGCGCGCCCCCCGCCCGCCTCTCCCTGCTCCGCCCTCCGGCCCTTTCCCGCCACCTCTGCGTGGCCTTGGCCGAGGGCCCGGGGCGCTGTTTGCTCAGGGCCTGCTGGCTCCAGGGGCAGAGATTTTACGCCCGTTTTCCTCCCTTTCGGGAGTTTTCTCATGCCGGCCGGTTGCACATGCCGTTCTCACTCTTCTTTCTGCTGGGCCCGCGCTGGTGCCGTAAGGAACTGGACTTCCCGGGAGCAGCGCACGCCCGGGAAGACCGGCCGCGAGAACTGACGGCCACCCTTTCTGTCTTGTATGTCACAAGCCCGGAGCGAGGATGCCAGGTCGCCCCCGTCGCAGAGACGCAGGGGCGAGGACTCGACCTCCACGGGGGAGCTGCAGCCCCTGCCCACGTCGCCCGGAGCCGACCTGCAGAGCCCGGCCGCGCCGGACGCGCTGTTCTCCAGCCCGCCGCCCATGCCGGCGTCAGGTGGGTGCCCGGCCCGCAGCCATCCCGTGGCTAACGCGCCGGTGACGCTTCCCGTGGGGTGGTACGCGGCAGGGTTCAGTGAGCAGAGACATAAAAAATTATATATTTTATTGATTTCAGAGAGGAAGAGAGAGGTAGAAACATCAGTGATGAGAGGGGATCATTGATCGGCTGCCTCCTGCACTTTGGACCGAGCCCGCAACCCACGCATGTGCCCTTGACGGAATCGAACCAGGGACCCTTTTTCGGTCTGCAGGCCGAGGCTCTATCCACTGAGCCACACCGGCCAGGGCGGAGCGTGGTGCTTTTTATAGGACATTCCATAGACCTCGGAATCCACCAGGAGAGGTTGCAATAAGCAACCAGTGTGCTATTGCATTTAGATGGCTTAGAGCAGTGGTTCTCAACCCCCCTAATGCCGCGACCCTTTAATACAGTTCCTCATGTTGTGGTGATCCCCAATGTCATTGTAACAAATTGAACATAATTAAAGCATAGTGATTACTCACAAAAACAATATGTGATTATATATGTGTTTTCTGATGGTCTTAGGCGACCCCTGTGAAAAGGTGGTTTGACCCCCAAAGGGTCGCGACCCACAGGTTGAGAACCCCTGGCTTAGAGCATTAGCGAACATGCTATGTTGTCTGGTTTGATGTGCTCCTAGGCTTTCATTATGAACATACACGTTTTGTTTTTATAGCTATTCCCCTTGACTTTGACGTTAGTTCACCACTGACATATGGCACCCCCAGCTCTCGAGTGGAGGGAACCCCAAGGAGTGGTGTGAGGGGCACACCCCTGAGGCAGAGGCCCGACCTGGGGTCTGCGAGGAAGGGACTGCAGGTGGATTTGCATTCCGATGGGGTGAGTACACAGCACAGTCTTCTGGTAGCTTGGTTTGGGGGCATAACGTGGTTCCTTAACGTGCTTCTGTCGTATTTTTCTGTGTAGCCAGCAGCAGAAGATGTAGTAGCAAGTGAGCAGTCTCTAGGCCAAAAACTTGTGATTTGGGGAACAGATGTAAATGTGGCAACATGCAAAGAAAATTTTCAGGTGAGCTATGTGTTCAAATTCACACTCTTAAGGCTGAAAATGCTGGTGGAAAGTGTTAATGACCTATATTTAAATAGCCATAATACCTAGTGGTAGGTTTTTTAAAATATATTTTTATTAATTTCAGAGAAAAGGGGAGAGGGAAGAATCATGGATCGGCTGCCCCCTGCCTGCCTGCCCCTCCCCCCACTGGGGATTGAGCCATGAACTTCTGGTTCACCAGTCGATGCTCAACCACTGAGCCACTGGTGCCAGTCCCTGCTGGTAGATTTTTATGCAGCTTAGAATTGTTGCTATTTTCTTGCTTTGTAATATTGACATACTCATAACTTTGTATTTTGAATACTTGCTCAGTGCATTAAACTTAATATTTTTCTCCCCACATCAAGAGATTTCTTCAGCGTTTTATTGACCCTCTGGCTAAAGAAGAAGAAAATGTTGGTATAGACATTACTGAACCTCTGTACATGCAACGACTTGGGGAGGTAATTATATATTCTTACTTACAAATTCAAATTATGCATTTCAAAACAATCAGACTATAACTTGTTCATTTGATCTTGTAGATTAATGTTATTGGGGAGCCATTTTTAAATGTAAACTGTGAACACATAAAATCATTTGACAAAAATCTATACAGACAGCTCATCTGCTACCCACAGGTAAGAATTTGTCTTTGACATTGATGAATTACATAAGCATCTAGAATATATTAAGAGTTCCTGAGTAGCAGAATTTCCTCGGTGGTAACAGATAGGATATGCCTGCAAGGCAAAAGAACTTGCCTTAGAAAGCCATCTTTAATATCCTTTAAGATAAGCTCTTTTCACACTCTAACATTTCTGAAATTGGGGTGTGTATTACTGTCAGTGACGCATTATTGTTTAATTGGCACTATGTCAACTATATTGATTGTAGCTATAGACTTTGGAGGCAAGCAGACTCAGTTTTAAATATTGATGTTTTCTGCTTAATAGCTATGGAACCTGGGTCAAGTTGCTTAGCTCCCTAGCCCCAAAGGCTACAGAATGGGGAACAAGTGTTGACAAATTTGAATAAAATAATTATGGCTTAATTTATTGGTATCATTTCACTGTGAATAAAGTAAGACATAAAACATACAAGTATGTTTATTTTGTTACTGACTAAGAGCCTAAAATATGCCAGTGCATACTGAAGGCCCTATTTATATATGATTTAACCCCAATGAGAGCATGTGGACGTAAGATAATTGAGTGAACCCACGATTTATAAATGGTATGTGTGTGACTAAAATAATGCTTTTGGATTATGCCATGTGTTTTTGCTTTCACCCTTTGCTATATGAAGTGCTTTATGTTTAACCGTAAGATGGAAATGCAAACACAGCGTGGCATCCTCTCATTTTTTATAGGAGGTTATCCCAACTTTCGATATGGCTGTCAATGAGATCTTTTTTGACCGTTATCCTGACTCAATCTTAGAACATCAGATTCAAGTAAGACCATTCAATGCATTGAAGACTAAGAATATGAGGAACCTGAATCCAGAAGGTAATTTTTTAATTGATTTTAGAGAAAGAGCGAAAAATGTTATTTATGCATTTATTGCTTTTGTATGCTCTGACTGGAGATGGAACCCGCAACCTTAGTGTATCAGAACAATACTCTAACCAACTGAGCTTCCCAGCCAGGGCCAGAAGGTAATATTTTTAATAGGAAAATACCTTACATGAAAATAAGCAAAACCTTATTTTATCAATGAACTTTATTTTTTTTATATATTTATTGATTTTTTACAGAGAGGAAGGGAGAGGGATAGAGAGTTAGAAACATCAATGAGAGAAACATCGATCAGCTGCCTCCTGCACACTCCCCACTGGGGATGGCCCGCAACCAAGGTGCATGCCCCTGACTGGAATCGAACCTGGAACCCTTGAGTCCATAGGTCGAAGCTCTATCCACCGAGCCAAACCAGTCAGGGCAAGGAACTTTAAAATAATTGGAGGTGGTAGGTTGCAAATTGATAAAATAATATCAGATTCAGCTAACCTATATGATTATGAACCCATTTTTTAACTGAAATTATATAAAAGAGTATATAACTGTTCTCTATCTTAAGGTGAACTTATCCAAATACTATAATTTTACACTTTCTCAGAATCACTGTAGAAAACAAGTACAAATATGATCCCTGCCCTGGAGCTTAAAAAGTAAATCTAGTTGGGAAAGTAACTGAAGAAGAGTTAGAATAACTGAGGAACAGTGCGGGAGATGTCTCACTCAGGGAGAGAAGGAGAGCACTGGGCCCACGTGGGAAGAACTCATGGTGAAATAGAAATTGGGACTATAGCAAGGATTTGGAAAGCAGACATGACGGAATTCTCTTTAGACAGCAGAACGTAGCCAGACACAGGGAAGCAAGACAGAGCTATGAGTGCACAGTGAGTGATGGCTGAAGCAGGGAGTTTGGCTCACAGTGTTTGCACGGAGGTTGGAAAGCTTAGGGCCTAAAGAGCTTTGGATTCCAACTTAACTGAGATTTTTATTCCAAAGTCTATAGGGAGCCATTGAGGAGAAAGATTGACAACTCTTGAGAAGGTCATGGTCGGTCCAGTGTGCAAAGTATGCTGAGGTTCAATTGGGAGACTAACAATAGCTCAAATATAGGGCAACAGGATCCTAAGCTGGACGGTGGCCATCAGAGTAAAAAAAAAAAAAAAAAACAGGGCAAACATTATTTGCCATGTATAAAGGTTGAGGTGTAAAAGCTATTGGCAATTAATGAACACTGCTTTAGGTAAAAGTATAAAAGACATAAAATTCCGTCAAAGAAAATAAGACAGCCAATAAACATGAGCAAGTGTTGGACTTCACTATTTATTGAAGAATTGTAATTTTTTTTTTTCCATTTTATGAAATCACCTGGAATCATCTCTGATAGGAATTCTGGTGGGGACATTGGAAGTGCTTAAGGGATAGGACAATCTATAAGGCCAGCAATAGCTGGCTACGCTGTTTTGTTTACTAGCAATGACAGTGTAACTCATTTAGAACCAGCAGTGGGAATTAGTTGAGGGAAAAGTTGGGGAAGGTCCAAATTGTAGAGTGGGAAGTAGTCTCTAGAGGGCCTTATATGATGAAGATTGGCTAAGTTATATAGTGCTTATCTCTGTCAGGTACTGTTCCTTAGGCTTGTATTATATAAACTGACTCTTAATCCTCAACAACTCTGAGGTATATGTGTCCCCAAGGTCCAGGCCGGGTGGCTCTAGAGTCCATGCTTTGTGCATACACTGGGACAGCAGGAATTCCACGTGGCACAATGAATGAGGTGGAAGGCCGTGGGACAAAATAGGCAAAAGTGTAGAATTTCACATCTGAAACTGGAATTGGAGCCAGACAGGAGGCAGCTGAGAAAAAAAGGTGGTAAGATGCCTATTGGATAGGGGACTCAGGAAGAAAGAGCCAGAGGTTCGTTGGAGTTGATAGGAAGGCAGACTGGACACAGGAAGGGCATTCTAGGCCAGATCTGAAAGTAGCCAGTGAGATGTTCATGCCCTGGCCACAGTGCCTACCTGTTACCCCCGCCATCACCAGGTACCTCTGCGCCTCCAGGATGCCTCTGCTTGACAGCAGACCCAGACCTGCCTTGGCAGGAATCCAGCCCAGGGAGATACCACAGCTGACGGAACTGAGGGCAGTGGCTAATGGGCAAGCTGACCTCTCTCTTCTTCTTGCAGACATCGACCAACTCATCGCCATCAGCGGCATGGTAATTAGAACATCCCAGCTCATTCCAGAGATGCAGGAGGCCTTCTTCCAGTGTCAGGTGTGCGCCCACACAGCCCAGGTGGAGATGGACCGCGGCCGCATCGCCGAGCCCTGTGTCTGTGAGCGCTGCCACACCACCCACAGCATGGCACTGATCCACAACCGCTCTGTGTTTTCCGACAAGCAGATGGTACGTGGCCTTCCTGGGTGCGCTGGGTGGCCCTCCCTTTGGCATGTTTGCCTTTTCTTTCTGCTTTGATCTGGATCCTCAAAAAGCCTAAAAAACTCCTCCACTTGTGAAGCCTTAAAACCCTGCTTCCTAAATGGTGTTCAGTTACCTCATTCCTTCTCTCTGATTGTAGGATTTGTTACGGGGTTGTGGGCTGGATACTTGGGGCACAGTGAAGGCTTCTACTTTGGGATGCCAGTGTCCCTGCTTGATTGCCAGTGAGCACCAGTTCATTACATATTTCACATTCTCATGGCATAAAATACTTTATAAAAAAAGATAGAGTGCATCCTCCACCATACACATCTTAACTCTAATGGTTGACAGATCAAATTAGTCTCTTTTATTTATTAAATGTAACATGAGATGTTTCTGTGGGAACTATTAAAGATTATAAAAATATTTTAGTGTTTTAAATAAGATTATATAAAATATTTAAGATTCATAAAAGTTATTTGGTTAAAAACTCATTTTTGCAAGTGTTCCACTGGTAAAAAAAAAAAAAAAAAAGTGGCTTGAGAAGTTTTTCTAAAGTTCTTCTCACAGATTTTATTGTATAAGAAGTTTGACCTTTTACCTCTCTAATCATGAAATTTTTAAAGTGAAGTTCTTAAAATGACAGAAATAAGTGGGGGAAATGCAGAAAAATTATTTACTATTGTAATAGTGTAAAAGTGTGCACAAGGACTTAAGTTTTATTTTGTTGCAATGTTTAAATAATTTTAGTGTTAAGTAAGGAGAATGTGTTCAAAATACTATAAAAGGTAATTTCCCTTATTGGGAATCCGTAAGAAAAATATTAACAAATATGAAAAATAATTATCAAATAATTGAAGATTACGTTAATATGTAAATTGTATCTAATATTGGTACAAATTATTGGAGCAAATGTACCTCAACTCACGCCAGCATGGTGTTAAGAGCTGGAGATACAAAGGTGGAACTCCTACTCTCAAAGATCTTTAGTGTATATTCATAGAATGCTTCAAAGACTCCCAAACAAACTTAGAATAAAACCTAATGTCTTTCAGAGAAGCATCGATCAGACCGACAAACCTCAGAGGGAAGGTAGGGGAGGGTGGGGGTAAGGGGCAGAGATCAACCAAAGGACTTGTATACATGCATATAAAAGCATAATCTGTGGACACAAACATGGGGGGTGGGGGTGGGGGATAAGGACACACATGTATTACCTTAATCAATAAAGAAAAGAAAAAAAACCTAATGTCTTAAACTCATATCCAAGACTATATGGCCCATCATCAGCCACAACACACCTTTGTACCCACAGACCTCATCGATGACAGTGTCTCAGCTTTTCCTTTATACCTAGATAAGAGGCGTGGTGCACGGATTCGTGCACTGGTAGGGTCCCTCGGCCTGGCCTGCACCCTCTCACAATCCGGGACCCTTCAGGAGATGTCGGACTGCCAGTTTTGGCCTGATCCCTGCAGACAAGGCCGAGGGACCCCACTGGTGCACAAATCCATGCACCCCGCCTCTAGTATGCATATAAGATCTTTGGTTAATCTCTTCCCGACCTCCCCCCTACCCCCTTCCCTCTGAGATTCATCAGTCTGTTCCATGTTTCCATGCCTGGGCATTGAGCATCTGCCCCCTGGTGGTCAGTGTGCATCATAGCTACTGGTCAAACAGTCAGATGGTTGCTTAGGCTTTTATATATATATAGATCATCAATCAAGCTCAAGCCTGCTGTAAAACCTTTTCACTTGATGCTCTTTGTTTTTTCTTCAATATGTTTTTATTGAATTTAGAGAAAGGAAAGGAGAGAGGAAAACATCAATCAGCTGCCTCCTGCACACCCCCTACTGGGGATTGAGCCTGAAACCCGGGCATACAAACTGGCGACTTCTAGGTGCATGGGACGATGCTCAATGAACTGAGCCACACCTGCCATGGCTGAACTTGCTGTTCGTTACATTGAGAGCACATACTTCCTCCCTAATATCCTTAAACCTCTTCCAAGAGGTCACCTGATTTGAGAAAGGCCTTTCCATCCAGGAAATCTAGAAGCAGTTTCTAAAAATAGAAATGTAGACAAACATTTATACAAAGAGATACCCACTAAACCTTAAAATGGCAAAAAATAATTACCTAAATTGCTGCCTCCCTGTTCCCCCAAATGGAATATTTAAGTAAATAACATTCTCACAAAAAGTGTTTATGTCACATTAAAAGCTTTGTTAAAAACCTAACTACCTAGAGATTGAAATAAAGAACAGTGTTTTAAAAAGTAAAAATGCTGGGGATCAAAAGTACTTCTTTCTTAAGTGGTACAAAGACTTGCTATTCTTATTATGCTTTCTTCCTTTGCTGACTCTGTTTTCACTGCTGTCTTCAGATCAAGCTTCAAGAGTCTCCCGAAGATATGCCTGCAGGCCAGACTCCTCACACTGTCATCCTTTTTGCTCACAATGATCTTGTTGACAAGGTTCAACCTGGGGACAGAGTGAACGTTACAGGTAGGAATGTAGGTTGTATTAATGCAATAAGCCTGTCCTGGCTTTTTTTTTTTTTTTTTTTTTTTCATTGACTTATTTATTGTTTTTTGTTAATCCTCGCCTGGGGATATTTTTTTCATTGTTTTTCAGAAAGAGGGAGGGAGGGAATGGGGAGAGAGAAAAACATCAATGTGAGGGAGAGACATCCATTAGTTGCCTCCTGCACTCTCCCTTAAGGGGGTGGTGGCGGGGAGGGCACTACCCAGGTACATGCCATTGGCCATTGACCAGGAATCGAACCCAAGACCCCTTTGGTGCAACAGCTGATGCTCTAATCACTTAGCCATGCCAGCCAGGGCTCAATTGATTTGTTTTTAGAGAGAGAGGGAAAGAGAAACATCGTTGATTGGCTGCCTTCCACACAGATCAAGCCTCCAACCTGGGCGTATGCTTTTAGGGGGAATCAAACCAGCAATCTTTTGGTGCACAGGACGACGCCCAGCCAGCTGAGCCACTCTGCCAGGGCTGTCGTACTTTTAACCACACTTTTCAGTCAGTCCTTTGACTTGGTCATGAATTGGCATGGGGCTTGGTCCTGCCTCCAGCTGTCATTCAGATCATGAGATGGGTGTTCTGCTTTAGTCACTTCTTCTTAACCTGGCAGGACAGAACATATCAGTGCATTGTCCTTACAGTCACTTGCTTCCTGCTCTTGCAGTAACCCAGAGCTATGCAAGTATCTTGAAAGATAGTGTTGGCATCTTGAGAAAACAAATTCAGACACTGGCAAGATTTGAGCTATGCCAGCAGCTCCAGGAAGTAGGTCTCACCAACTCTGGAATTTTAAATAATTCTACTTATTTCCTAAATGCAAAGTTAAGGGTTAAAATTTATTATAGAAAAAAAATGGATTAGAGCACCCTGCTTCCATTCTGGGAGTTACATTATGGTATTTTTTTTTTTTTTTTTTCATTGATCAGCAGCTTAGCCAGGATCTCCAGCCAGGTTCTGTGTCCATGTTCTCTTGCTAGGTTCTCCAGCCAGGTTCTGTAGCCATGTTCCCTCGCTAGGTTCTCCAGCCAGGTTCTGTCCAGGTTCTCCAGCCAGGTTCAGTCACCAGGTTCTAGTCAGGTTCTCTTGCCATGTTCTATCCAGGTTCTGTAGCCAGGTTCTGTCTCTAGGATCTTCAGCCAGGTTCTCTCGCTAGGTTCTGTCTCTAGGTTCTGTGGCCAGTTTCTGTCCCGGATCTTTTGCCATGTTCTCTCCAGCGAAGTTCTTCTGTCTCTAGGTTCTGTGTAGATTCTGTGTCTAGGTTCTGTCACATTATGGTATTTTTAGAGATGGGGAAGCTGAGATTCAGAGAAGTATTGATCAGGGTAGCTAAAATCCTAAGTAATTTGTGACACTAGGACTCATGCTCTATTACTGCCAAGAGAGTACTCTCCACTGCACCAAATGAATATGTCAGTTTCTTTTGATGCTTCATAGCAGTGTGGGCACTTGGCCTCTCGGGGGTGGGGGTAATTGTGTTTATGGCAGGCATAGTTCTTGAATGAAGGCAGTGTGGACATTGCGTCCAAGGAGCAGCTAAGGGTCCTGGGCATTCAGTCCATCTGTTCCATTCAGTGAATCTGGACTTCTCATCCTGTGTCTTCCCCAGTATGAAGTTTAGCAGTTGTCACTAGCAATCTTAAGTTTGTAAAGCACGTGTAGTGTTAAAAATTGAAAGAATGTGTCATCTTTAGTGAAAAGGATAGGTAATCCTAGTTCCGCCCCCCTACCGCTCTGAAACCATTGATATTATATTAAGATACTTTTATGTTAATAAGTATATTAAGTACTTTATCAAGTATTTAATCAAATATGTTTTTATTGATTTCAGAGAGGAAGGGAGAGGGAAAGAGATAGAAACATCATTGATAAGAGAGAATCTTTTTTTTTTTTTTTTTAAATATATTTTATTGATTTTTTACAGAGATGAAGGGAGAGAGATAGAGAGTTAGAAACATCGATGAGAGAGAAACATCGATCAGCTGCCTCCTGCACACCCTCCACTGGGGATGTGCCCGCAACCCAGGTACATGCCCTTGACCGGAATCGAACCTGGGACCTTTCAGTCCTCAAGCCGACGCTCTATCCACTGAGCCAAACCGGTTTTGGCAAGAGAGAATCATTGATTGGCTGTCTCCTGCACGCCCCCTACTGGGGAACAAGCCCACAACCCGGGCATGTGCGCTGACAGGAATCGAACCAAGACCTCCTGGTTCATAGGTTGGTGCTCAAACACTGAGCCACACCAGCCGAGCTCCAGTATTTTATTTTATTTTTTATTTATTTTTATTTATTTATTTTTTTAAAATATATTTTATTTAACTTTTACAGAGAGGAAGGGAGAGAGATAGAGAGTTGGAAACATCGATCAGCTGCCTCCTGCACATCTCCTACTGGGGATGTGCCCTCAACCCAGGTACATGCCCTTGACCGGAATCGAACCTGGGACCTTTCAGTCCACAGGCTGACGCTCTATCCACTGAGCCAAACCGGTTTCGGCCGAGCTCCAGTATTTTAAATTGGAAATTGGAATTAATGTGATGATACACATTAAAGTATTGGGGGGTGGGGGGGGAATGCTGTTGACATGTAAAATAAGTATCATTGCTGTTCTGTGAAGATGAATCATTTTAGACCTCAATAAAGATAACTGTATTGCTTTAAACATAGTAAACATAAACATAATAAACGTAGTCATCCATCCCTAATCTGTCTTTGCATAACATTGACCTGTTAAATAAACAAAGGACAGGTGATGTTTGTTGTGAAAGCTGTGAAAGATAAACATCAGATTTGGGAAATTTTTGTTCTTGGAGAATGGATGAACTAGTATGGTTGAAGAGTTGATTGTTCATCTACTTCTTTTAATGTCCATAAGTTGTATTCTTTAGAAAGCAGGCTGGGGCACAACCATTCACCTAGAAATATGTCCTATTAGGAACAAAATACAGTTATTTTTTCTAAATCATATTTTCACATTTTACTCAGTAGATTGTCTTATTGTCTAAAATAATTTGTGGGTGATTTTTAAAAGACTTGAACTTCCTTTCCAAATTTTTGGTACAGGATTTTAGTAGTATTTAGTTCTGTTCAAATAATTACTAAGCAGATTGTCTACTTAAGGGAAATGAAAATACTATTTATTGAACACAGCCATGAGCCAAGCATTGTTTTAGAAACAAAGTAATTTCAGTAAGAATGATTATATGTAGTGCAGTTATGCGCATATAGGTGCCCAAGATCACAGAGCTAACAAGTGGTGACAGATGAAACCCATTTTCAGAAACCTGTGTTCTTTCCAACGTGATCCTGTCCCCTTTGGCGGAGAGCTTTACGGTGTAATCCTGAACCTACACCTAGGCAGGCCCAGGGAGGCAGAGTGCTGGGAAGCTCACCTCTCTGGTGCCAGCTGTCTGCACTGCTTACCTGAGCCTGGTAGTGGGAGGTAAAAGTATGTATATCTCGTGGTTATGCCCTCAGGCATCTATCGAGCTGTGCCTATTCGAGTCAATCCAAGAGTGAGTAATGTGAAGTCTGTCTACAAAACCCACATTGATGTCATTCATTATCGAAAAACTGATGCAAAACGTCTGCATGGCCTTGATGAAGAAGCAGAGCAGAAACTTTTTTCAGAAAAGCGTGTGGAATTGCTTAAGGAACTTTCCAGAAAACCAGACATTTATGAGAGACTTGCTTCAGCCTTGGCACCAAGCATTTATGAACATGAAGATATAAAGAAGGTAACAATGGAGTTTTAAAATATATGTGTGTGTGTGGATGGATAGATAGATAGATAGATAGATAGATACAGATATAGATAGATATATAGATACTTAGATAAATGAGAGGGGAAAAGAGAGGGGGGGGGAGAGAGAAATACCAATATGAGAGCAAAACATCGATTGACTGCCTCTTTCATGCCCTTTACCAAGGACCAAGCCCACACCCTGGCATGTGCCCTGACGGAATCGAACCAGCAGTCTTTTGGCACATGGGACAGTGCCCACCTGAGCCACATTGGTCAGGGCAGTGATGGTGGATTTTTAATTTGTGGTTGAGAAAACGTTCTTTGTGACCAGAGTGTAAAGCAAGCATGTCAAACATGCTGGCCACGAGTTTGACATGCTTGGTGTAAACATCCATCTCTTCCCCCATGACCACCACCCCTCCCCACCATAAAGGATAAGAGCTGCTGCCTATTGGGCAGAGCAAGGAGCTCACAACCTGACCTGGTTATAGGTTGAGGAGAATCACAACATCATTGTCCATTTCTTTATCTCTACACCAAGCATGTCAAACTCATGGCCCTCAGGCTGCATGCCTCATTTGACCCGTGTTAGCCTTTGAGTTTGACATGCTTCTCTACACCAAACTTACATGTTACCATATCTCTGAAAAGGTACACAGAAGAGGGATTTACACGACCACCATTCTGATATGGTGTGTGCTAATGTATAAATTGGTTAGTGATAACTTAAGGCAGTGTCACATTCATTTTTCTATACCTTTGTTTAAATTTCTTAAATTATAATTCATAGAGTAGAAAAGTACCTCTAACATTTAACCCTTTGCGGTCCAGTTTTATTTTTGGAATTCAAACAGTCTGGTCCAAATTAATTGATGGGATTGAATGTTGAACTGGTTTGTGGTGTCAACCTCAAGCCTCCACGTTGGACCTGATCCTAGCGCCTTGTCTGTCGAGTCAGCCTCCACGTTGGACCAAAAAGGGTTAAACTATATTGTTGGGGTCCAGCCCCAACAGGTCTAGGGGTTCCCCAAGGTGTGGACGGAGTCGGCGAAGAAGGAATGAATGACACGGGGACAGCGTTCAGTTCATCAGCATAGTTGGGTTCTCTCGCCTGGTTCTATCCAGGATCTCCAGCCAAGTTCTGGTTAGGATCTCCAGCCAGGTTCGGTGTCCATGTTCTCTTGCTAGGTTCTCCAGCCAGGTTCTGTAGCCATGTTCCCTCCCTAGGTTCTGTCTCCTGTTGTTTTGTTACATCTGTATTTATACCAGTTGATTCCATTCCTATCAATTTCTATTCCAAAGGTTAGGGCGTTTCTTATCTCCATTCCAGGGAGTAAAGATTATGTAGCTTAAGCATGATTGTTCGTAGTTAAAGTGATTAGCTACCCGCCTGGCAGTTAAGGGGTTTTATTCCCTCCCTAACTTCAGGGGAAAATCCCTTCCTGGGGAAACAACCTTTCTCAGAGAGGTGACCTTGGTTAAAACACATAGCGCCAAGAAGGTGAGCAAACATATTAACAGTATGCCATATACGCCAGGTCCCTTGAAACATATGCTGTGCAGATGTTTCTTCCCTGTAGTGACTGTCAAGCAGCAAGGATGGACCGGCTCCCGGCACTATATCTCAGTTATTCTACAGTAAATGAATGTTGAAACATGTTTCTTTGTTTAGGGGATCTTGCTTCAGCTCTTTGGTGGAACAAGAAAGGATTTTAGTCACACAGGAAGGGGCAAATTTCGTGCTGAGATCAACATTCTCCTGTGCGGTGATCCTGGGACCAGCAAGTCCCAGCTACTGCAGTATGTGTACAACCTGGTCCCCAGGGGCCAGTACACATCTGGAAAGGGCTCCAGTGCTGTCGGTCTCACTGCATACGTAATGAAAGACCCCGAGACAAGGCAGCTTGTGCTGCAGACTGGTGCCCTTGTCCTCAGTGATAACGGCATCTGCTGTATTGATGAGTTTGACAAGATGAATGAAAGCACAAGATCAGTATTGCATGAAGTCATGGAACAGCAGACCCTTTCCATTGCAAAGGTACGTCACATTCTCCACCCATAAATGTGGACACATTTGAAATGTAGGAAACTGGTAAATACTTTTACTATTAGATTGCAGCTAAATCTCTTGAGTATTTTTTACAGGATCCTCTTTATGAAATAATGTATTTTAATTTTGTCCTACAGCTCATGCAAAGGATTTAGTTTTGGAGAAAGATGCAGTTATAGTATATACAGTTACCTAAAACTCAGTGCTTTACATGAATCCAAGGACAGGGTGTTGTCCCAAATGGGACCACTGGAGTCACCTTTACATGGTGGTGTGGCTCCTGGTGACATTGGAGACATGGTAGAGGCCATGCCAGGAAAAGATGTCTCTCACAGTTCCAGCCATCATTCAAGTGAAACATCTAACTGCACTGTTTTCTCTGATAGGCTGGGATTATTTGTCAGCTTAATGCACGCACTTCTATCCTGGCAGCAGCAAATCCTATTGAGTCTCAATGGAATCCTAAAAAAACTACCATTGAAAATATCCAGCTACCTCACACGTTATTATCAAGGTATGAAAACATTTTTATTTAAAAGATGTTTGTTCTTTGCTTATTTGTAGAATTTTCAGGGTGGGATTAAGGAAAGGAAATACTAATATTCAACAACTGCTAATATCACAAACTCTTGAATGCAAAAATTTTCAAATTTGGTTGGTGAAGGGTTTTCATTGCAAGGACTGTGTGTTTCTTTACTCAGCTATGGGCAGCACCTTAATATTCATTTGTTTTTTGAAGCAATTAGGACATTTCACCTTAGCATCTATTTCAGAAGCCCTTCACCCACTATTCTTATCTCATTCCTAAAGCCACTATTGAGAATCAACCACTATACTCTGTTCTACAGAGAATAGCTTCACGTAGTAGATAACTTTCTGAAAAGTTAAATTTTTTAAAGCATAATCATATAATTCTCACTTTTGCTCAATCCACTACTACAAATATTCATGTGTTCCATAAAATTATTTTGCATTTTAATTGACTTTTTAACCAAATAGTTATTTTTTCTCTAAGCAGCTGAATGTGTTTTTATTTATATATTCCAATCTTTAAAATTATAGTAACATTTCCCTCAGGGAAATCTTTAATTCTTTGAATCAGCTGTTTCTGGCCAGGCAAACAGTCACTTGGATGGGAACAGAGCAGGGTGAATTGGATTGGTCTGAAGGCTCAGTAGGCGACCTGGATAGAAGGGTCTTGGGGAGAATCCTCAGATGCCTGAATAAATGCCATGTTCACTGTACATGCCTAGGTAGCCCAAGAGCGATTTTTAAATTATGCTTATAGATATGTTGGTGTCCCAACTATGAACACGTTGCTTTTACAATATTTTCTCAGGTTTGATTTGATCTTCCTCATGTTGGACCCTCAGGATGAAGCCTATGACAGGCGTCTGGCTCACCACCTTGTCGCTCTTTACTACCAGAGCGAGGAGCAAATGGAGGAGGAGTTCATGGACATGGCAGTGCTAAAGGATTACATTGCTTACGCTCACAGCATGGTCATGCCTCGGCTGAGCCAGGAAGCCAGCCAAGCTCTCATCGAGGTAACACAGGCCCATGAAGTATAGTGGATTTAAGATCAGAATATAGGAGTTGAAGTGTAGGTCATTCTACTTAGTGACTTTGTAACTCTGGACAAGTAATCCAGTTTCTCTGAGCTTCCATTTTCTTATTTCTTTTTTTTTTTTTTTTTTTTAATATATTTTATTGATTTTTTACAGAGAGGAAGGGAGAGAGAGAGAGAGAGTTAGAAACATCGATGAGAGAGAAACATTGATCAGCCGCCTCCTGCACATCTCCCACTGGGGATGTGCCCGCAACCCAGGTACATGCCCTCGACCGGAATCGAACCCGGGACCTTTCAGTCCACAGGCCGACGCTCTATCCACTGAGCCAAACCGGTCTCGGCCCATTTTCTTATTTCTAAAAAATAAAATATTTTATGTTCACTTTTCAGTATCACTTACATAGGCAGCAGTGCATGATGACACATTAGGTTATTCAATCATTGTCATAGAGGATTTTTATGGGCTTTGCATCCGAATGAAGCTCCCCAAATATTCAAAAGTTGAAGATAATACTAATTTTCCATTTGTATTATTTTTGTTTGTTTGTTTGGTTGTTGTTGTTGTTGTTAATCCTCACCTGAGGGTATTTTTCCATTGATTTTTAGAGAGAGTGGACAGAAAGGGGAGAGACAGAGAGACACATCAATTGGTTGCCTCCTGCATGCTCCCTGACCAGGGCTGGGCATCAAACCACAGCCAGTACATGCCCTTGACTAGAATCGAACCTGGGACCCTTCAGTCTGTAGGCTGATGCTCTGTCTCCTAAGACAGACCAGCTAGGGCCCGTTCATATTATTCTTGAGAGTTGCTCAAAAAGAAATAAAATTATGTCATCTATATATAAGTTTAATACAACTTACCTTTGTAGCATTATCCCAGTAACCTTTTGTGTACATTATTAAATGGGTCCTCAGCAAGGACATAAATTGGAGTCAGTGCCTGAGGAGCTTTTACAGCTAGGCATCCTGATTGTCTTCTGCTCTGACTGCAGCCTACGCCTTAGTCCTTTGAGTACTGGGCCTCGTACTTTCACTCCCATTCTCCAAAATCACATCCGATACCACCTTCTTGTGCTTGGAGGCACAAAGCTTGATCTCACTTTTCATTCCTCTCAGTACCTGCACACAGCCTGGCAGTAGTTTCGTTTATTTAATAGAATCCTAAATGTTTCAAGCTCAACCACAAAACTAAGGTCATTGTTAACAAGGAATTTTGGCATTTTTTTCTGTCTACCCTAGGCTTATGTAGACATGAGGAAGATTGGGAGTAGCCGAGGAATGGTCTCTGCATACCCTCGACAGCTGGAATCTTTGATTCGCTTAGCAGAAGCCCATGCTAAAGTACGGTTTTCAAACAAAGTTGAAGCAATTGATGTGGAAGAGGCAAAGCGCCTGCATCGTGAGGCCCTAAAGCAGTCTGCCACTGACCCCCGGACCGGCATTGTGGACATATCTATTCTTACTACAGGTTTGTTATTTGCATTAAACATAAACGCACGTGAAAATTATGTAATTGATATTATTTTAGCATTCAGCCACTATCCCCTAACCTTAATGGAAATTTGAGACATTTCACTTTCTTATAGAAGAAATATTTTCATTAATTTTTTTAAATTAGGAATGAGTGCCACTTCTCGTAAACGGAAAGAAGAGTTAGCTGAAGCATTGAGAAAACTTATTTTATCTAAAGGGAAAACACCAGCTCTAAAATACCAGCAACTTTTTGAAGATATTCGAGGACAATCTGACATAGTAAGTGTTCATATGTGTTTTTATGTGTAATAGAGTTTTTTTATCTTATTATTGACTTTCAGTTCTTTTTCTCATTTTTTCCTTCATTTATTAAGTAGTAAATGTGAAGGATAATGGAGAAAAGGAATATCACCCATAAACCCATCATCAAGAAATAATCACAATTAAATTTTATTTGCTGCTTTTATAATTTTTCCATGTGTATATATTCACATGTGGTCTTTTTAAAAAATGAACATAGTTGATTATGCTGCTTTGTAACTTGCTGTTTCTTTTTTAATTAACAAATTAACACCATCTGTGAAGGCAAATAGATTTCATAATATTAATCATACTGGTTGGTATCATTCTTTTGTATACACATTTCATCATTTACTTAATCAGTTGTTGCACAGTCAGGATGTTTGCAGTTTTTTGCTATTTAAAGTAGTAATAACTATCAAATTTATTTTGAGTTGTTTAGTGAAAAAAACTCTGATGGCTAAAACCAGCCTTTGCCTGCTATAATAATGCCCCTTGACTTATGTATTTATTATCTGTGGCTGCACTGCTAGTTGGGGGCATAGTTGAGTAGTTAATGACAGATGCCAAGCTATCTCTATATAAGAGGTAAAGGAGTACTTGATATGTGTAAAATATTTGTTTCTCTCCTTTTTCCCAAAGGCAATTACCAAAGATATGTTTGAGGAAGCATTGCGTGCCTTGGCTGATGATGACTTCTTGACAGTAACTGGAAAAACTGTTCGTCTGCTCTGAAGTCTTTGTGAGCAGTGCTGTGTGTTCTGCTTGTCTGCACTTGCTTGCATACGTGTGTGGCATATGGGCCAGTCAGCTGCCACTGCTGCCATTACTGCAAATATACTCTTAAAGTCATTACTTGGCTCCATAACATTTTTCTAACCTGGGTTCAATTTTTGTAGAGAAATGTGTTTTCATTTTTTCTAACTCTTTTAAGTGAAAAATACTATGCCAGGTTGCAATAGAGATTATTTACTTGAACTGCCGTCTTTTAAAGATGGCAGTCTGGGTCATGGTTTTGATGCTAGGCATTGTAAAAGGCAGTCATCCACATGCTTAAGGTTTTTGTAGTATGAGATAAGATTTAGCCAGGGCATATCATTCTGAGTGAGGTGGTAAAAGATCAGAGCCTTGCCCTAGCCGGTTTGGCTCAGTGGATGGAGCGTTGGCCTGCGGAATGGGGGATCCCAGGTTCGATTCCGGTCAGGGGCATGTACCTTGGTTGCGGGCACATACCCAGTGGGGAGTGTGCAGGAGGCGCTGATAGATGTTTCTCTCATTGATGTTTCTAACTCCCTATCCTTCTCCCTTCCTCTCTATAAGAAATCAATAAAATATATTTTTAAAAAAAGAAAAAAGAATTAGGTTCTTGGTTAACTTCTTTACTACTTTATCCTAATGTGTAAAACTTTTTCCTAAATAAATGATAGACTTAAGTAATAATTGTTTATCTGGCATTACTTTTAACTAAGAAAAAAAGCTTTAATAAATACTACATTCAGCCCAGCTGGTGTGGCTCAGTGGTTGAGCGTCAGCCTATGAACCAGGAGGTCATGGTTTGATTCCTGGTCAGGACACATGCCTGGAATGCGGGCTTAATCCCGTGTGGGGCATGCAAGAGGCAGCCAATCATTGATTCACATCATTGATGTTTCTATCTCTCCCTCTCTCTTCCTCTCTGAAATCAATATATATATATGTACATATATATGTATGTATGTATGTATGTATAAATAAATACTACATTCATGAAAATTCATGATGGTAAGTACTTTATAAATCGTCAAAGAAACTAATATGAATTTTACTCAAAAATTAATCAATTCCAGCAGTCATTAGTCTTATAAAACCATCATATCTGAAATCTTACATGGAATACTGCTATAATGAATAATCCCTGAAATATTTAAGACATTTTATGAGTTAGGCCTATTTAAGAAGACTCAAAATTCCTTAATAAGCTATTCATGGAAATGATATATCTAATCGAATATTTAAACAGCATTAAAATGTTAATATTGGAATGAGAGAGCTCATCTGACCAAACTTTAATTTTTATGAATCATTCTTTGCTGTCCTTGATAGGTTTGCAAAAACATCTTATAGCTTGGAGGAGGCAATAGTTAGGTTGGTGTATCACCAAAGGATGCAAGGCAGATAGCCCACCAAGTGGCTTTATCAAGGAGATTTCCTCAATGAACTCAACTGATAGGAGATGCTTTTACACATAATCCTAAGCAACTCTGTAGGACCAATTCTCTCTTTATAGATGGAGGAGGCAAGTTTCATCTCTTGCCTGAAGACCCAAGAGCAAGAGAGAAAGCTGAAATTAAACAAGTTGTGTCTTCTGACTTTAGAACACCATGCTGTGCTCAGGCTACAACTCAGGTTTTAAACTGTTCATTCTTTTGGACACACTGTTTACACTTCCAAAATCATGCAAAGAAGGTTCCCTAGTACTTGTTACATACATGGTGGGTATTTTGTAAATGTTCCATTGAGTAGAGAAGTCTTAATTTGTTGAACTGTGTTCTTGAGACCACATGGTTTTCAGACATGAAATAAGTTTTATTCACATCTGTAATACTCAACAGTATAGATTTAAAGAAAAAACAAAAACCACTGCTTTGGACTAGAGCAGTGGTCTGCAAACTCAGTCAACAGCCGAATATCAACAGTACTTCAAAATAGACTCGCCCAGGCCGAAAGCCGACTTCTGCGCATGGGCCACGAAGTTTCAGTCGCACTACATGCGCGCCCACACGTGGTATTTTGTGGAAGAGCCTCACTCAAGGGTCCAAAGAGCCGCATGTGGCTTGCAAGCCCCAGTTTGCTGACCACTGGACTAGAGCATCTTCCCCACTTGTACAAGGTGGCATATGTTGTGAAGAGCATAGGTGTGGGCTGCCCAGGTTCAAATCATGGCTCACCATTTATTCTCATCATGCAATGCTTTTTTTTTTTTTTTAATTTCTTTATTGATTTCAGAGAGGAAGGGAGAAAGAGAGATAGAAATATCAATGATGAAAGGATCATTGATTGGCTGCCTCCTGCACACCCCCTACTGGGGATCGAGCCTGCAACCCAGGCATGTGCCCTTGGCCAGAATCAAACCTGGGACCCTTCAGTCTGCAGGCTAATACTCTATCCACTGAGCCAAGCCGGCTAGGGCAGCATGCAATGCTTATTGATAAGTGCTCAATGTTGTTACTATTAACAAAGAGCATAGGTAGGACAATATAATTTCAGCTTAATTCCTATGAATATAGTTTTTAAAACACTGTAATGTAATTCCATTTGAACTTTTCTCTCTGACACTGACCCTGAAAGATACTCAGAGTTGCTAATTAGAGTGACTTTATGTGATTTATATAAATATCCATGTGCCATTCTCCTTCCAGCATCCATCATAAATGTAACCAACTTCATCCAAAGGAGTAAAAAATTATCTAGAATGAAGAAATGGAGAACTTAATAACCCTTAGCACACAGGTTAGGAAATACTAACTTAAAGACAGTGCTGTTACTTATTAAATCTAAGATAATTTCTTAAAACACCACTGTTATTCAATTTTTAAACTTTTTGAAATAAATTTTAAACTTATAAGAAAAGTTGTAATAGTATAAATCCCCGTCACTCAAATTCCTTTAATGTTAACATTTTCTAAAATGTTTTTTTAATCATTTGAGAGTAAGTTAAGATGCCCCATTCCTGCTAAGTACTTCCTAAAAACTGTATATCCTAAAAACACACAACCAGAACAAGTTCATCACATAATAAAAAAATTCAATGTACATTCAGTTGTCTCAATAATGTTCTTTAGCAAAAATAAAAATACATATTTTTCTGTTTCAGGATCACAGGTTGCATTTAGTTTTCATGTCCTTATTCTCCTTCAATCTGGAACATTCCTCAGTCTTTTCTCATCTTTTCATGACTTTAACATTTTTTTTTTCTTTTTCTTTTTTTTTTTTTTTTTAATTTTTTTTTTTTTTTAATCTTTTTTTTTTTTTTAATTAAATCTTTATTGTTCAGGTTATTACATTTGTTCCTCTTTTTTTCCCCCCATAACTCCCCTCCTCCCAGTTCCCGCCCCACCCTCCGCCCTCACTCCCCACCCACTGTCCTCATCCATAGGTGCACGATTTTTGTCCAGTCTCTTCCCGCATCTCCCACACCCCTTTCCCCCCCAGGAATAGTCAGTCCATTCCCTTTCTATGTCCCTGATTCTATTATAATCAACAGTTCATTCTGTTCATCAGATTATTTATTCACTTGATTCTTAGATTCACTTGTTGATAGATGCATATTTGTTGTTCATAATTTGTATCTTTACCTTTTTCTTCCTCTTCCTCTTCTTAAAGGATACCTTTCAGCATTTCATATAATCCTGGTTTGGTGGTGATGAACTCCTTTAGCTTTTCCTTATCTGTGAAGCTCTTTATCTGACCTTCAATTCTGAATGATAGCTTTGCTGGATAAAGTAATCTTGGTTGTAGGTTGTTGGTATTCATCACTTTGAATATTTCTTGCCACTCCCTTCTGGCCTGCAAAGTTTCTGTTGAGAAATCAGCTGACAGTCGTATGGGTATTCCCTTGTAGGTAACTGAGTTTCTTTCTCTTGCTGTTTTTAAGATTCTCTCTTTATCTTTTGCTCTTGGCATTTTAATTATGATGTGTCTTGGTGTGGTCCTCTTTGGATTCCTTTTGTTTGGGGTTCTCCGAGCTTCTTGGACCTGTAAGTCCATTTCTTTCACCAGGTGGGGGAAGTTTCCTGTCATTATTTCTTCAAATAGGTTTTCAATATCTTGCTCTCTCTCATCTTCTGGCACCCCTATAATTCTGATGTTGGTACGCTTGAAGCTGTCCCAGAGGCTCCTTACACTATGCTCGCATTTTTGGATTCTTTTTTCATTTTGCTTTTCCGGTTGGGTGTTTTTTGCTTCCTCGCATTTCAAATCATTGACTTGATTCTTGCGCTCCTCTGGTCTGCTGTCGGGAGTCTGTATAATATTTGTTATTTCAGTCCGTGTATGCTTAATTTCTAGTTGGTTCCCCAATATAAGATCGAGGGTCTCATTAGTTTTCTTGTAGATCTCATTAAGTTTATCGGCGGCTTCTAAACAGTTCTTGAGAGACCTTAAAAGTGTGGTTCTGAACTCTATATCTTCCATTGACAATTTTGTCCTGTTTCTTTGTCTCCGCATTTTGTTATGCTTCCTTAGTGCACCCCCTAGTGGTCTTTGTTCGCAGTCTTATAATTAAATCTTGATTGTTGTAGCTAATTCCAGGGAGGGTTTGACCTCCAGGCCAAGTGGCTATGAGAATCAGCTGTGTCAGCAGTGAGAGAACTTCTGTCCTCTAGGGAGGTGCTAATCCAGCCTTTGCCTGAGGCTATCCGGCAAATGCCTGTGTGCAGGGCTTGGGCGGGGCGGGTCGCACAGGATCAACAGGGTGGGCCAGAGAGAGCAGTTATGGCGGCTCTCAGTCCTGTCCCCAGGGGCTCTGCCTCTCTGAGTCCCAGCACCCGCTGCAAAGCTCAGAGAGAAAGCTGCACTCGCTCTGACCGAAGCCAGACAGTCCCGCTTCTCCCGTTTGAGTCTGGGTCCCTAAAGACTCGCCCAGATCTGGAGCTCAGAGTCTGCGACTCCCTCCCGATTGAAAACGCCAACCGCGCCCTCCGCCGCCAGCCCGCTCGCGCACTCCGCACCTCAGAATTTGACTTCAGCACTGCGCCTCCTCTGAGTGTCCATATGCGTTTCTCTTTCCTCCTAGTTGTAGGACTTCCACTCAGCCAGCGTTCCTGTGGTTCTGGGTGATGTCCCTTCTGTTTTTTGGTTTCACTTTTGAAGTAGTTGTTCAAAGCAGCAAACTCCGGCGTTAACCTATGCCGCCATCTTGGTTCTCCTCGACTTTAACATTTTTAAAGGCCAGTAGGTTTTTGTGAGCTGTCCCTGATTTAGATTTGTCTGATGTCTCTATGATTAGGTTCTGGATATCTGTTTTTGGCAAGAACACCACAGAAGTGATGTGTCCTCCGTGTGTCATTATATCAGGAGGGTCAGTACACCTGAACTTTTACTGGGAAGTTTAACCTTGATCATCTGAGTTAAGTGGTATTTGTCAGGGTTCTTGTTTGTTTTGGTTTTTTGGTTTGGTTTGGTTTGGTTTGGGGGGCGATGGGCAGAGGGTGCTTGGCACCAGAAGCAAGTGCCCGTTAGGGCTTAAAATATTTTTATTAATTCTAGAGAGAGGAAAGGAGAGGGATAGAGAGACACTGATGAGAGAAACACATTGATCGGCTGCCTCCTGCACGTGCTGAAATGGGGATCAAGCCCAAAACGTGGGTATGTTTCCTGAACAGGAATTGAACCCAGGACCTCTTGGTACATGGTTCAGTTCTCAACTACTGAGCCACACTGGCCGGGCAGGTTTCTTAATTTTAAATTACTATTTACTATTTTTTCTTTTGTAATTTTAAGTATCTTGTGGGGAGATAATCTGGGGCTATGTAAATATTCCATTTCTCATAAAATAAGTGATTTGTACACACAATTTCCTTTATGCCTAAACACTAGAATTGGTCTTTTTGTTGTTACAAACATCAGCTTTTTTTTTTTTTTTTTGGTTTGCAACCCATAAGCAGCACACTTTCAGCCCCCTACCCACTTCCCTAGAAATTTTTTCAGACTCTGCAAATCTCATAAAATTAAAATTTACATAGGAAATCATGCCTCAAAGGCCCAAACAGCCCTCATTAATACTCCTACAGATATATAATTATTAGGAAGACGACTTGCGAGTACTCACAGAAATGGGAAGATTTAACTAGAACTGATAGCAACTTTAGATGGTCAAGATGGAGCTCTATTGACACCTAACTTTTGGAAAATGCCAACTCTAAAATTAAACTGAATAAATGGGAAGCTTATCTTGATTGGAAATTAGAAGCTTCTTTCTACAAGAAGTTAATAACATGTAGAGCCTATCTGAACTAAGGAAGACTTCTGAAGCCGCTCAATGCCAATGCCCCACTTGTCCTCCTTCTCCAACTGCTCTGCTATACCTTACTTCATTGGCTGGACTTACTCTGCTCCCTCCTTCCTCTTCTCTTTCTCTTCCTACCTACTCCATCACAGCTCCCAAATGATGTCAGGGACACTCAGAATAAAAAAACAGACTTGAAAAAACCACCCAGAAATTCTGGTAGCTCCCTTTGGAGAAAAGCCAATCTCAGGCAGAGGGAAAACAGTGATTTTATACATTCCTTGGATTAGAACAAAATTAAGGCATCTACCTAAAAATTTTCTCTGGGACCCTGATGAGTTCACAAAGAAATTTAACTGTTAGAACATGACTCTGGCTATTCTGACCTATTCCAATTAATACACGTACTGGTTTCTGGGAGAAAAGCAACAGAATAACTAAACAGGGTTTGCTCGGAAAGTCCTGTAGAGGAGTCTGTTTTTATTATAGAAAGCCAGGTCACACTAAGAAAGGTTATTGAAAACTGAAATGGATTTAGAAAAAGAAAAGAGCCTTAGCCAGTTTGGCTCAGTGGATAGAGCGTCGGCTTGTGGACTGAAGGGTCCCACGTTCAATTCCTGTTAAGGGTATATGTCTGAGTTGCAGGCTTGATCCCCAGTGTGGGGCATGCAGGAGGCACCCAATCAATGATTCTCAGAATTGATGTTTCTATCTCTCCCTCTCCCTTCCTCTCTGAAATTAGTAAAAATATATTTTTCAAAAATTGGAGCAGAATTGAATGAAATAAAGAACAAAAAGACTATACAAAAAATTAATACAACAAAGATCTGGTTCTTTGAAAAGATTAGTAAAGTTGACAAACCCTTGGTTAGATTCACTAAGGAAAAAAGGGAAACCCATATAAACAAAATCAGAAATGAAAGAGAAGTCACCACAGACATCACAGATATACAAAGGATCATACTAGAATACTATGAAGGACTATATGCCACCAAATTCAATAACCTGGAAGAGAAATGGATATGTTCCAACGAATATATACCCTTCCTAGACTAAATGATGAAGAATTGAAAAATCTAAATAGACTGATCAGCGGTGAGGAAATTGGAACAGCCATCAAAAACCTCCTCCCCACAAAAGTCTAGGACTAGATGGCTTCACCAGTGAACTACACCAAACACTCAAAGAAGATTTAAAACCCATCTTTCTGGGGGGAGGTTGGGGGTTAATGGGGGGGATGAGGACACATTTGTAATACCTTAACTAATAATAAAAAAAAAAAAAAAAAAAAAAAAAACATCTTTCTGCCGAAACCGGTTTGGCTCAGTGGATGGAGCGTCGGCCTGCGGACTGAGAGGTCCCAGGTTCGATTCCGGTCAGGGGCATGTACCTGGGTTGCGGGCACATCCCCAGTAGGAGATGTGCAGGAGGCAGCTGATCGATGTTTCTCTCTCATCGATGTTTCTAACTATCTCTCTCCCTTTCTCTCTGTAAAAAATCAATAAAATATATTAAAAAAAAAACAAAACCATCTTTCTGAAACATGTTAAAAAAAAAAAATTAAAGAAGAGGCAGTACTTCCTAATACATTTTATGAGACAAACATAACCCTGATACCAAAATCTGGCAAGGCTAACACAAAAAAAGAAAACTACAGCCTGGCTGGCGTGGTTCAGTAGTTGAGCGACAACCTATGAACCAGGAGGTCACAGTTCCAATCCCAGTCAAGGTACATGCCCGGGTTGCAAGCTGGATCACCAGTGTGGGGCATGCAGGAGGCAACGGATCAATAATTCTCTTTCATCATTGATGTTTCTAACTCTTCCTTTCCCTTCCTCTCCAAAATCAATAAAAATATATTTTTAAAAACAGAAAACTACAGATCAACATCTCTGATGAAAACAGATGCAAGAATCCTAAACAAAATACTAGCAAATAGAATACAATAGTACATACAAAAAATAATACATCATGATCAAGTGGGGTTCATTCCAGGGGCACAAGGATGGCTCAACATGCAAAGCAATCAATGTAATATACCATATTAACAAAAGAAAGGATAAAATCACATGATCTTATCAATAGTTGCAGAAAAAAGTTTTTGATAAGACACAACACCCATGTGTGATTAAAACACTCTAATAAAATAGGAATAGAAGGAAAATACCCCAACATAATAAAGGTGATAGATAACAAACCCTGTCAATATTATACTGAATGGAAAAAAAACTGAAAGCTTTTCCTTTAAAATCAGGAATAAGACAAGAATGCCTAGTCTCACCACTTGTATTCAATATAGTTCAGGGAATGCTAGCCAGAGCAATAAAGCAAGAGAAAGAAATAAAATGCAACCAAATCAGGAAGGAAGAAGTAAAAGTGTCACTGCTGATGCCATGATTCTGCACATAAAAAAGTAAACCTGAAGACTCCACAAAAAAAAAAATTAGAAAAAAAATAAAGGGTGTCCCAAAATTCATGCAAGATTTGAATTTTGCATGAACATTAACAACAACAAAAAAAATAAAAATAAAAGCCTAATTTTACTTGGTTTATTGAATCAGATTCTAATATCTATTGCCCTTTGATTTCAATCCCTTCAATTTGATAAGCATTACCAAGTACCAATTATGGCCCAGGAGCAGGGACAATGAAGACCAATGAAGACCAATGAAGACCACGGCTTTGCGTATGTGGCAGCAAAGCCGTGGAGGCCATTTACCTGATGTGCTATTCCATACATAACCCTATACTGAATACTTTATGAATCAATAAAAAATTTACATTTTTTGCCCTGGCTGGTTTGGCTCACTGGATAGAGCGTCGGCCTGGGGACTGGAGGGTCCCGGGTTCGATTCCGGTCAAGGGCATGTACCTTGGTTGCGGGCACATCCCCAGTGGGGGGGTGTGCAGGAGGCAGTTGATCGATGCTTCTCTCTCATTGATGTTTCTAGCTCTCTATCCCTCTCCCTTCCTCTCTGTGGAAAATCAATAAAATATATTTTTAAAAATTTACATTTTTTAATTATAAACCTGTGTTTTCTATCAAAATTACTTCTTGCATGAATTTTGGGACACTCTTTACAATAAAGTCACAGAGTAGAAAACCAATGCACAAAAGCCCACTGCCTTCCAGTATGCTAACAACAAAACTTCAGAGAAAGAAATGGAAAAACACACACACACACACAAAAAAAACCAAACCAATGCCTTTTACAATTGTAACTAAAAGAATAAAATAGCTAGGAAGAAACTAAACAAACAATGTCAAAGACGGGGTACTGAAAACTACAAAGCCTTATTAAGAGAGACTGAAAAAGACAACAAAGTGGGAAAATATCCCGTGTTCATGGATTATAAGGATCAACATGGTTAAAATGGCTATATTACCCAAAGCAATATATAGATTTAATGCAGTCCCCATCAAAATCCCTGTCATTTTTTTAAAAATAGAAAAAATCTTGAAGTTTGTATGAAACCACAAAAGGCTACAAATAGTCAAAGCAATCCTGAGAAAAAAGAATTAAGCCAGAGGTCTCACTACCTGACTTCAGATCATACCACAGACTATAATAATCAAAACAGCATGGTATAAGCAGAAAAACAGACACACAAATCAATAGAACAGAATTGAGAGCAAGGGCTGAATCATCTGGAATGGCAAGGGCATTTCCCCAAACCTGAAAAGGGATGATTGCTTGCTGCCAGACAGCTCAGGGCATCTTAATCTAGTTGATGTTATTGCCTCCTACTGGCCAAACACCTGAACAGCCATAGGCAATTCCCCATTCTAACAATGGACCCTGTATACGAAACAGGAAACCTGACCCTTTGATGTGTCTATCTCTACCTTGCCTTAGGATAAATTGTATTAATAAAAAGCAAGGGGTCCTGAGATGAGGAGATCTCAGTTTCTTTAGCTAGACTCCTCTGACCCCCGAATGCCTTTCAAAATTATGCTTCATCTCTGGACTCTTTATTAAGTTACACACAGTCCTTCTCCAGATTGCTGAACCCTTCTTGATGCTGGAACAAGAACCCCAGCACTCTTTGAAACAAATTTTTAGACCTACATGTAGATTTTAATCATTTCACTATTATGTATATATCAAAAGTAAAATATGAAAAAGTCAGTTTAATTTTTAGGGCTCCTTGAAATTTTTGTTCAATTTTTTTGAATCATTTTTCAACACAGAATTGTCAATGCCCATATTTTGTCATGACTTTTATTTTAATAATGTACTTTTGGATCAAAAGGGGTCACATATTTAACTTGACAAGCCCAGAGAAGGCCTGCATGGTGATCTTACAAATTCGACCTAAAGTAACCAGATAGGTTTATGGTGGGCAGTTAGACAGACATGAGCAGAGCAAGGACGATGGGCCAGGTACAGAAGGTCATCAGGATGGAAAGCCCCAGGAGCCTAGCAACAATCAATTGTAGGGGAGCTATCACCCCCAGGGTGACTGTTCTCCTAGCATATTCGTGGTACTTAGATTTGCACCTCCTCCTGTTTCTTCCTTAGAGATAACATCTATACTTCAGTTGTATTTCAGCTCCAGGCCCCCAAAAAGCAACAAAACCAGACCGGTGACCCCATAGTTGCCTTCAGGACCAGCTGCATTGAATAATCACCCCCTGCCCTGGCATTGACTAATCAATCAGTGGAGACCACAACCCTGAAAGGACACACCTGGAAAGCTGCTGAATATTCTATTGAGATCTGCTGGGGCCTCCCTAAAATCTCCATCCTTAAAACTCTAAGGATGGCCGAAACCGGTTTGGCTCAGTGGATAGAGCGTCGGCCTGTGGACTGAAGGGTCCCAGGTTCGATTCCGGTCAAGGGCATGTACCTGGGTTGCGGGCACCTCCCCAGTAGGAGATGTGCAGGAGGCAGCTAATCGATGTTTCTCTCTCATCGATGTTTCTAACTCTCTATCTCTCTCCCTTTCTCTCTGTAAAAAATCAATAAAATATATTTAAAAAAAAAAAACAAAAAAAAAAACTCTAAGGATGGAGGACCAATGAGATCTCCCTCCCAGAAGCAACCTCCGTGCCCCCACTCTCCCTTTCCCTTCTCCGTCCTTGCCCCAGGCATGTTACCATTAGCTTCCTCAGTCTCAAGCTCCAAGGGCCCCTCCTTTACCTCTATAACTCCTTTTCCTCTTCTACGAATTACTTTTTCTACCTCTGTGATTTACCAAATAAATGTTCTCTTACAGTTTGGTTCTTGGCTCTGAATTCTTTCCTAGCCAGAATACCAAGGTTGCTGAACCCAGGTTTGGTCTGATCCCAGGTGCAGTTCCCACCACCTACAATAGGTTGGTCTGACATTAAGACTTTCTAGCTAAAGGCTGGCCATGGTGGGCAGTCACGTCTTAGACTAGAATCTTCCCTGACAAAACTCAATATTTACCTTAATTGAGCCTGTCTAATGTTTTGTGTGTTTTTGTTTTTTTTTTTTAAAATACATTCTTACTGATTTCAGAGAAGAAGGGAGAGGGAGAGAGAGATAGAAACATCAATGATGAATGAAAATCATTGATTGGCTAGCTCCTGCATGCCCCCTGGATGGAGCCTACAACCCAGGCATGTGCCCTGATGGGAAGTGAACTATGACCTCTTGGTTCATAGGTTGATGCTCAACCACTGAGCCAAGAGCCTGGGCCTGTCTAATATTTTTTGCATCAACAATAATATACCTTTGGAATGTCAAGGTAACTTCCCTTTTTCTGGACCCCTCTGGGCACACCTACCACACCAGACCAGAGACCATGAGTCTCTTCATTGTTATTGTTATCATGTTAATTGTTGACTGTTAACTATCCTATACCCACATAGGTAAAGGATGTAAATGTCTATCATTTTACTTTTTATCCAATCCCAGAGGCTCACCCCCCAGTTTTGCTTTCTCTCATCTCCCTAATCTATCACCAATGGGTTTCATGTAACCCATTTAGGTCTTCTATTTTGATTGTATAAAAGGTGCAAAACTGCCAGTCTCTGGAGTATTATCTCAATCTGTTGAACTTTTGCTTCCCGGCAAGTGTCGATAGTTTGGCTCAAATAAACTTACAAATTCTCTACAGGTTTGAACGTTCCTTACATTGACATTCTTTAATATCTAAAAATATTTTCATACCAATACTTAATCTATATAAAACATTCTTTTGTTATTGTTTCCCTTTAAAGTTTATTTTTTAACTTTTTATTGAATTTGTTGTAGTGACATTGGTTAATAAAATTAGATAGGTTTCAAGCGTATAATTCTATAATACATCATCTGTATATTGAATTGTGTGTTCACCAACCAAAGTCAAGTCTCATTCTGTCACCATTTATCCCCTCCTACCTCCTCCCATCCCTCTTTCCTTCTGGTAATTATCATACTGTTGTCTGTGTCTATGAGGTTGGTTTTTTTTTTTTTTTTTTTCTTAATCCCTTCACCTTTTTCATACAGCCCCCAAACTCCCCTCCCCTGACAGCTGTCAGTCTATCCAGGGGTGGGCAAACTTTTTGACTTGAGGGCCACAATGGGTTCTTAAACTGGACCGGAGGGCCGGAACAAAAGCATGGATGGAGTGTTTGTGTGAACTAATATAAATTCAAAGTAAACATCATTACATAAAAGGGTATGGTCTTTTTTTTTTTTTTTAGTTTTATTCATTTCAAACGGGCCAGATCCGGCCCGC